>NC_084631.1:20407953-20542953 GCF_033978795.1 Nerophis ophidion | reverse complement strand
AGCCAGCATCATCTGATTCCAATTTGTCTAATTATAGCAGCAATAGCAGGAAAGGAACACGCGCCTTCACTTTTTAGAATGTTGGTGTGCCCTTAAGGTCGGGCCCACACTTGGAAAAATCAACAAAAAATGTGAACGCAACATCTCGGCAAACGTTGAGCATTCTGTTGTCAGGACTATTGGAGAGTCCATGGTGACGGACCATGTAATGATCTCACACACTTAACAAGGTCAGACTAATGGCGGGACACGGGTGTTGTTAATCACACCGTGACGTGATGAACACTAATCCCCTTGGTTTGTCTTGTTAAAGGACAAACCCATCCCTCTTTCCCCTTCAAACTCCTGTTTTGACACCTGCGGGTGCCAGTGGAATATCAGATATTATCGACACGTCAATCATTTGTGTGCACTCGTGAAAAACACCTTAATCTTATTGCGATTGACTTTTTAAAAGTCGGATTAAGGCACGGACGATATTTCTAAATTGAATTACTCATCGATCGATCAGAAGTCGGATACGATTTGTGCTTGTGCCAGGGTCCGCAACGGACTCGTCAGTCCCTGCGGGGTCCCGCGAGCTTTTTTCGTGATTGGCGAGGCCTGAAATGTCTGATTTTGCAAGCTTTTCCAAAACATTTTTTGATAAACATTGCATCAGCTTGGGGTACGGATTCGTAAACAATGTTTCAAGGGTCCTCTGTAACCGTGACACACCGTAATGTGTGGTGACTTTCGGGCTGAATCACAATTATTCGCCCTTCGCCCTCGGTTTTGGGAGTTCACATCACACAAATGGTCTTTCAATTCTCCTGTAAGGGAAAGGGAAAAAGCTAAGTGTATAGTCCCAGGAATCAAAGTGTGCTTTCCACCACACTTGCAATCAAGTGTTATGAAAAGAAAGCTACCGTATTGTACGGACTATAAGGCGCACTTAAAATATTTTTTTTTCTCAAAACTGGACAGTACGCCTGTGACAGACTTCCTGCCGTCACCGTGTGGGTCGCGGGGACTCTTGACACACGACCCACACGGTCGTGTGTCACGGTTGCTTCGTTAAATCTGTCTTCGGGCCAGTCGGGCGCGCCGATTTCTAGTGTGCCGGCACTGCCTTTTGTCACGCCACTTTTCAGTGCGCGCATTCTGCCTGCTAGTCGCCGTTGTACGCCTTTCGGCGTCCGGGGCTTGCGTCCGCTGCGGGGGTTCGTCATCTCGCTCTAGATATGGGTTGTCGGGCTTGTGGTCGGGCTGCCGTGGTTTCCTCCTCTCTCTCTCGCGATCGTGCCCCCTTCGCCTCTCTTATGGTCTAGGAGCCGATGCGCAGATTGTGAGCAGGTGTGTGTCTTACGCACCTGACTCCGATTGCCGTTCTTGTGCCGCTCCACGTGCGTCACCCCTCTCCTCGCCGCCGCATGCCCCGCCTCCTGGCCTCCATCTTGGTCCAGAACGCCTCTGTCCGCCCGCTGTCGGTCCGTCGGCTGCGTCTCTCCACAACGGCTTATAACCCGATGTGCCTAATATAAGGAATAAGTTTGACTGAGCTTACTTACCTCGAAGCAATTTTATTTGGTACATGGTGTATAATAAGTGTGACAAGTAGATGGCAGTCACACATAAGAGATAAGTCTAGCCTGCACTATGACGGCAATATGACTTTAGTAAACTACACCAATATTTGAAATCCATTGAAAATATAGAACATTACACACGGCGCTCAAAAATCTATTAAAATGTTTTAGTACGACTTTGGCAAACTATTAAGCCGCACCGCTTGATGGATACGATGGAACATACGAGTACTATTATGGTGTGTGTATAAGGTAGGACACATTATCTGGTATTTATTTTGCGATATTGTGCAATAGCAACTTTTTTTTACCTTCTGGTACTTGCTGATCTGTATCTGGGATCTGCGTAAATCCTAAAGAATTTTGTGCGTCTGCCTTTGTAGTTTGTGTCGACAACATAGTTGATAAGCTTCTTCTTTTTCTCCATCTTCTTGTTATGGGACATTCATCCTCTGCTGTTG
Source organism: Nerophis ophidion (assembly GCF_033978795.1). Lineage (NCBI taxonomy): Eukaryota > Metazoa > Chordata > Actinopteri > Syngnathiformes > Syngnathidae > Nerophis > Nerophis ophidion. Next base: position 20,540,924 of record NC_084631.1, on the reverse strand, counting down.
CCATTTTAATATAAAGTAGTGTAAAGTTCTTACTTATATAATGAAAGCGCTAAAACATACCGGTGTAGTGAGTTACAACATTCAGGCGGTATCTTATGTCAGTTCCACGCTGGAAATCACTGAGCTCCTGAGAGCGGCCTATTCTTTCACAAATGTTTGTAGAAACAGCCTCTATGTCTAAGTGCTTCATTTTATACACCTGTGGCCGGGCCGAGTAATTAGAACACCTGATTCAGATAATTTGGATGGGTGGCCAAATACTTTTGGGAATACAAACCCGTTTCCATATGAGTTGGGAAATTGTGTTAGATCTAAATATAAACGGAATACAATGATTTGCAAATCATTTTCAACCCTCATTCATTTGAATGCACTACAAAGACAAGATATTTGATGTTCAAACTCATAAACTTTATTTTTTTTGCAAATAATAATTATCTTAGAATTTCATGGCTGCAACACGTGCCAAAGTAGTTGGGAAGGGGCATGTTCACCACTGTGTTACATCACCTTTTCTTTTAACAACACTCAAACGTTTGCGAACTGAGGAAACTAATTGTTGAAGCTTTGAAAGTGGAATTCTTTCTCATTCTTGTTTCATGAAGAGCTTCAGTCGTTCAACAGTCGTATTTTACGCTTCATGATGCGCCACACATTTTCGATAGGAGACTACCTGCACTCTTTTACTACGAAACCACGCTGTTGTAACAGATGGTTTGACATTGTCTTGCTGAAATAAGCAGGGGCGTCCATGAGAACATTGCTTGGATTACAACATATGTTGCTCCAAAACCTGTATGGACCATTCAGCATTAATGGTGCCTTCACAGATGTGTAAGTTACCCATGCCTTGGACACTAATACACCCCATACCATCACAGATGCTGGCTTTTGAACTTTGCGCCTATAACAATCCGGATGGTTATTTTCCTCCTTGTTCCGGAGGACACCGCGTCCACAGTTTCCAAATATAATTTTGAAATGTGGACTCGTCAGACCACCGAACACCTTTACACTTTGCATCAGTCCATCTTAGATGATCTCGGGCCCATAGAAGCCAGCGGCGTTCCTAGGTGTTGTTGATAAATGGGTTTTGCATTGCATAGTAGAGTTTTAACTTGCACTTACAGATGTAGCAACCAACTGTAGTTACAGACAGTGGTTTTATGAAGTGTTCCTGAGCCCAACTGATGATATCCTTTACACACTGATGTCGGTTTTTGATACAGTACCGCCTGAGGGATCAAAGGTCCGTAATATCATCGCTTACGTGCAGTGATTTCTCCAGATTCTCTGAACCTTTTGATGATTTTACAGATCGTAGATGGTAAAATCCCTAAATTCCTTGCAACAGCTCGTTGAAAAATGTTGTTCTAAAACTGTTCGACCATTTGGTTACAAATTGGTGACCCTCGCCCCATCCTTGTTTGTGAATTACCTAGCATTTCATGGAAGCTGCTTTTATACCCAATCATGGCACCCACCTGTTCCCAATTAGCCTGCACACCTGTGGGATGTTCCAAATAAGTGTTTGATGTGTATTTCTCAACTTCATCAGTATTTGTTGACACATTTCCCAACTTCTTTGTCACATGTTGCTGGCATCAAATTCTAAAGTTAATGATTATTTGCCCCAAAAAAAATGTTTATCAGTTTAAACATCAAATATGCTGTCTTTGTAGCATATTCAACTGAATATGGGTTGAAAATGATTTGCAAATCATTGTATTCCGTTTGTATTTACATCTAACACAATTTCCCAACTCATATGGAAACGGGGTCTGTATAATGTATTGCAATTTAAGAGGACAACACTGACACTGAAATTTTATTTCAATTGTTTTCACGTCTAAAACAGGGGTAAAGGTCTTATCATCTAATATGGAGTCATCACTGAACCATCAGAATCTATTTAAAGCACTATCTGGGCGGCCGTTGATTGAAGTGGATATTCTTGGCACAGGCGCAACGGGTGATTATGTTCTGATGCCTTTGGCTAACACAAGAACCGCCGTTTAAATCCTACGGCGAGTATACGAGCGACACAGCTGTAAAGTTATTCCTTAAACGCCGCGTTAGGTACTAGAAACCTTTGTTTTATGTGAGGCGGCTATACGAGCTGAGAGGAGTGTAATTGCCACACGGCCTTGCAGGGGAGGACCGGGGGATGGAATTACACCCAGTGTGTGTCGACCGAGATTGTGCATCGGAGTGTGGAAATGAGGAAGGAATTAATTTGATTCGCGGGCGCTTGAGTACAAGCAAACATGTTGTAAAGATGATAATGCGATCGTTTTTCATGTTGTAGTCGTGTCGTCCGTTCACTACGTGTAACTACCTTCCGTACAGAGAGAAGTACAGCTAATTAGCCGCCTTCGGGCTAAGATCAAAGTCAACTTAAGCATCAAACCGCAGGCCTCATTACTGATCCGGACATTCTCGATATAAGTCTTCATTAGGTAACGTTCCAGGTAGGTAACTCCCAGAAAGTCGTCTTATTTTCCTGTCTTTATTGTGCAGTGGTGTGCATTGGGCCTTAGCTCAGTGTTTTTCAACAACTGTGAGATACAGTCCGGTGTGCCATGGGAGATTATCTAATTTCACCTAATTGGGTTAAAAATACTTTTTGCAAAGCAGTAATTCTAGTCTGCAAATGATGTGTTGTTGTTGAGTGTCGGTGCTGTCTAGAGCTCGGCAGAGTGACCGTGTAATACTCTTCCATATCAGTAGGTGGCAGCCGGTAGCTAATTGCTTTGTGGACGTCAGACAGAGCGGGAGGCAGGGTGCAGGTAAAACGTGTCTAATGCTTAAGGGGGAACATTATCATCAGACCTATGTAAGCGTCAATATATACCTTGATGGCGCAGAAAAAAGACCATATATATTTTTTAACCGATTTCCGAACTCTAAATGGGTGAATTTTGGCGAATTAAACGCCTTTCTATTTATCGCTCTCGGAGTGATGACGTCAGAACAAGACGTCACCTAGGTAATAAAGCCGCCATTTTCATTTTCTCAAACACATTACAAACACAGGGTCTCAACTCTGTTATTTTCCGTTTTTTCGACTATTTTCTGGAACCTTAGAGACATCATGCCTCGCCGGTGTGTTGTCGGAGGGTGTAACAACACTAACAGGGAGGGATTCAAGTTGCACCACTGGCCCGAAGATGCGAAAGTGTCTGCCGCTAGACCCCCATTGAATGTGCCAGAGTGTCTCCACATTTGACCGGCGATGACAGACATGGGACAGAGATGTATGGATAACCTGCAGATGCATTTGCAACGATAACGTCAACGAAATCACAAAGGTGAGTTTTGTTGATGTTGACTTATGTGCTAATCAGACATATTTGGTCGCGGCGTGACTGCCAGCTAATCGATGCTAACATGCTACGCTAATCGGCGCTGTCATGTTATTTACCGGCGGTGCTAAAGCAGACATGGCACAGAGATGTATGGATAACCTGCAGATGCATTTGCAACGATAAAGTCAACGAAATCACAAAGATGAGTGTTGTTGATGTTGACTGCCAGCTAATCGATGTTAACATACTACGCTAATCGATGCTAACATGCTATTTACCGGCGGTGCTAAAGCAGACATGGCACAGAGATGTATGGATAACCTGCAGATGCATTTGCAACTATATTACATTTCCTTCCACCCACATTTAATTCGAAAAAAACACTTACCAATCGAAGGATTTAAGTTGCTCCAGTGTCACGAGATGCGAAAGTCCTGATCGTTTGGTCCACACATTTTACCAGCCATGCTATGGCTATGAATAGCGTCAATAGCTATTCGCTCAATAGCTTCAGTTTCTTCTTCAATCCATCCGTTTCAATACACGCGTAATCTGTTGAATCGCTTAAGCCGCTGAAATCCGAGTCTGAATCCGAGCTAATGTCGCTATATCTTGCTGTGCTATTCGCCATTGTTTGTTTACATTGGCAGCACTGTATGACGTCACACGGAAATGCATAGTCGCATCGCAAATAGCGAAAATCAAGCACTTTAAAGCTTTTTTTATGGATATTCGGGGACCGGTAAAATTTTGAAAAAAACATCAAAAAATACAACGAGCCACTGGGAACTGATTTTTTTATTGTTTTCAACCCTTTTGAAATTGTGATAATGTTCCCCTTTAAAGATGTTGGTATGTGAAAGGGTCCCCCAAATAAGCTAAAAAGCTTTTGACAGGGGGTCCAGAGGACAGTATATATATATATGGACAGATGAAACATGGTAGCAAGCACAACAACAAAAAACAGAAACAAAACAACAACGCTATATGATAAACACAAGATAATAATACTAAAGCAAGCATACACATACATTCATACAACCATGCAAAACCCAACAGTAGTCTCCCCTACATGAGGCATTAAAGATAGGTGGTTAATAGGTGTGTTTTCAGTTTCTTTTTGAAGTTGAAGAATGGATACAGCATCTTGAGGCCCTCATTATGCTGGTTCCAAATATTTGGTCCCCTGCATACGACACTGTGAGCGGTACAAGCCAGTAAACGAGGTTTACCTGTTATCAGATCTAAATTACGAGTGTTTGTGCTTCCTCTCGGTCATTTTTTCTTAATAATGATCTCGCGGCAGCCAGCATCATCTCACAAGACCTTCAGGTGCCCTGAATGTCAATCAAGTGACGTCTTGCTGAAGATTGATGATCGCTAATTTTTAGGTCTATTTTTCTAAAAGCCGGGATCTCGCGATCGACTGACACACCCTCCGCGGTCGACCGCTAGCTCGCGATCGACGTAATGGGCACCCCTAGTTTAAAGTCATATCCAACAATCGCGACGATGACTTTTTACCGTCATCTGAGTTTCGTTTTTTTAATGATTTCTACTGGTGGTGTGACTCCGGATTTTTTTCAACGCAAAAAATGTGCCTCGGCTCAGAAAAAGTTGAAAAACACTGCCTTAGTTTTATCACTGACATTACGATAAAATCACTTGCATCAATTTGACATGACCTGGGGCGGCATAATGACTTACATTATACTGTAGGATACTGTAAATGTGACACTCATTGTTGACAATGAACCCTTCAACTTACTTTTCTTTTCATATCCAGTAATAGTTCTCTGTATGTCTGTGTCTTGTTTTTTTCGTACCTTTTTTCCTTTTACTCGGTTAGTGTGATTCTCTATCTGCTTGCTACCCACTGTGACTGAAATGTAGGACGGTGGGGGGGTTTGGGAGAGTACAGTTTCAGTTTATTTCAATTTGTTTCGACCATGCACACAATACACTGAAGGGCATCACACAATTCCGGCTCTTTCATTACAGCACGTCCGAAAAGGAGTAGGAAGAAGCAGAGCTTATTTAATCCTACCCTTTTTCATACCAACAAATGTTATCTAATGTCCTTGTTCTCTGTAACAGAACAGTGAACAATTCTTATTTAATTTTGTATTTTTTTTGTGTGTGAAATATTTTATTTTTTTGTTGTTGTAATTTTTGTATTTTTTTTTCGAAAAATTTAATGTTTTAAATGTTTATTTTTTTAATTTTTGGTGGGGGGGCAACAAAAATAAATATTTGTTTTCTCAGTACCTGTATTATGATTTCCCTATGAAATGAACAAATTTAACAAAAAATAAATAAATGACTTGGTGAGGTGGCGACTTGTCCTGGGTGTACCCTGCCTTCCGCCCGAATGCAGCTGAGATAGGCTGCAGCGAGCAGCGCCCTCTTGATCCCAAAAAAGGGACAAGCAGTATAGCTCGGTTGTAAGAGCGGCATAGCTCGGTTGGTAGAGCGGCCGTGCCAGCAACTCGAGGGTTGCAGGTTCGATCCCCGCTTCTGCCATCCGAGTCAATGCCGTTGTGTCCTTGGGCAAGACGCTTTACCCACCTGCTCCCAGTGCCACCCACACTGCTTTAATTGTAACTTAGATATTGGTTTTCTCTATGTAAAGTGCTTTGAGTCACTTGAGAAAAAAGCGCTATATAAATATAATTCACTTCACAAGCGGTAGAAGATGAATGGATGGCACTTGCATACCAGATCTTCACAAACTTGTGTCGGGAGTGGTATTGTGTTTTGTATGACAGTGAGAAACGGAGTAATCATGGAAAATAATAAACCCCGCTGGGACACTTAGGAGTTAATTACCCGGAGATCTCAGGCAGGTGTTGACATCAGAGGACTGATATTTATTCCAAGTCAGTCAGCACAACTCTGCTCTCACTTCCACTCCCAAGTCTGGATAAGGTGACCCCTCCTCCTTCTCATCTTGCAGTCTGCATCCCCAGCCGCCCGCCTTTATTTCACAATACCTGCTAAAATTCTGCTTGCCTTGGTTTTGTTGTAACGTGGTAATTTATCGTGTTTTCTCTGCCTATATGCACCAGAGTTGTCTAGTTTACAGCAGTCAGTTTCACACAATAAATCCCTAGAAAAATACAGAACTGAAGCCAAAGAAGAACCTATAACCCTGGACAAGTCGCCACCTCATGGCAGGGCCAACACAGATAGACAGACAACATTCACACTTCACACTCGTTGGTGAAAATCTAAATAAAGCAATTATTATTCAGCACAAAACTTCTCAACTCTCCTTATTTCCCCTTGTGAAATTACAGTATTTTTTATTGCGTTCCTGTATCAATGCATGATTTCCAGCGTGTAACTGTCATAGGAGGCCACTTGTGCAACTAATCCGGTCATGAAATAAATTATAAATATACCAAGGTCAACTGTCGGCGTCATTATAAGAAAATGGAAGAGTTTTGGGAACAACAGCAACTCAGCCACGAAGTGGTAGGCCACGTAAAGTGCAAAGAGGTTGCCGACGTTCTGCATAGTCAGTTGCTACAAAGCTCCAAACAATCATGTGATCTTCCAATTAGCCCACTTACAGTACGCAGAGAGCTGCATGAAAGGGTTTCCATGGCCTTCAACTGGATCTAAGCCAGGGGTGTCAAACTCAAATACAGAGTGGGCCAAAATTTAAAACTGAACAAAGCCGCGGGCCAAAGTTGAACAAAATAACCTTTTAATAGGGACGCAAATGAGTTTTGCATTGAATATTGAGCAAGCAAGGCTTATATAACTTTATAGTGACATGCAAAATCTAGTTTCAAGTAATAATAATACAAAAATATCAATGGCATATCAAATACAATTTTGATAAAAATGGAATGCCTCTTTTCTGTTTGCAGCGTTTTGAGGTAAACATCAAAATATATTTTTTCCACAGGCTAATAATAAATTTGAAAATAAAATAATAATAATAATAAATGAATCAAACACTGAAGCCTTGAAGTAGCAAGAGAATGTGCATGGATAAAAAGTTAATTACTGCTCAGTTTGCTACACTAATTTGCTATAACACATAACTTAATAGTGCAAAATCAACTTTCAAAAAACAAACAAAAATCATCAATGGTATATTAAATACAATTTGTTCTCCCGAAATGTGTTTGTCATTCTTGTTTGGTGTGGGTGCACAGTGTGGCGCATATTTGTAACAGTGTTAAAGTTGTTTTTATACGGCCACCCTCAGTGTGACCTGTATGGCTGTTGACCAAGTATGCTTTGCATTCACTTGTGTGTGTGTAAAAGCCGCAAATATTGATGTGACTGGGTTCGGCACGCTGTTTGTACGGAGGAAAAGCAGACCTGAGGACAGGTTGTAGGGACCGCTAAAGGGAGTGCCTTAAAGGCACGCCCCCAATATTGTTGTCTGGGTGGAATTTGGTAGAAATTCGGGAGAATGGTTGATTTTCGGAAAGGGCACTGAACTTTGGGAGTCTCCCGGGAAAATTGGGAGGGTTGGCAAGTATGAGTATTAGCGGTGAATGCGGTGTTACAGCGGCACCGTCGCTGTATGATATCAGCGGGCCAGCTCTAATGTTAAATTGATATTGCCTCAAGGGCCAAATAAAATTAGGCCCGCGGGCCAGAGTTTGACACCCATGATCTAAGCCATACATCACCAAGTCCAACTTAAAGCGTGGGATGCAGTGATGTAAAGCTTGTCGCCACTGGACTCTAGAGCAATGGAGACGCCTTCTCTGGAGTGATGAATCACGCTTTTCCATCTGGCAATCTGATGGACGATTCTGGATTTGGAGGTTGCCAGGAGAGCGCTACATGTCGGACTGCATTGTGTCAAGTGTGAAATTTAGTAGAGGATGAATTATGGTGTCGAGTTGTTTCTCAACAGTTGGGCTTGGCCCCTGAGTTTCAGTGAAATGAACTTAGAATGCTCCAGGATACCAAAACATTTTGAACAATTCCATGCTCCCAACCTTGTGGGAACAGTTTGAAACCAAAACCTTACACAGAGCAAGGTCCATAAAGACATGGATGACAGAGTCTGGTATGGATGGACTTGACTGGTCTGCACAGAGTCCTGACCTGAACCCGATAGAACACCTTTGGGATGCATTAGAAGGCAGACTGAGAGCCAGGCCTTCTCGGCCAACATCAGTGCGCTTTTGGAAGAAGGGTCGGAAATTCCTATAAACACACTCCGCAACATTGTGGACAGCCTTCTCGGAAGCGTTGACGCTGTAAAAACTGCAAAAGGTGTACCAACATAATATTGAACTCTATGTGTTTGCTCTTTCAAAAACAATGTTGTTATAGCTTGGTTAATATGTAGGCCACCGCATCTAAACAGAGTGTTGATGGTGGATTTTTTTATGTTGAATCCCTGCATATTAAGCTACCTTGTATCGGCAGGTTTTTACTATTTAGATTTCACAGGAAAGATGTGTGTTCTTGTGTCACATAAAGATCATGAATGATAAACAAATGCATAACAATTAGAGACTACTCCTAAGTCGAGGTACCACGGTATGGGGTTTCATGTTCCACTGTACCTTTACATGAGTGAGTTCATACGGGCAATGCAGTTTCATCGCACGTTATTTTAATTCTTAAAAAAGCTCTAAATTGTGCCAATATCTGCATGAGTGGTTGTTTGTCTGTATTGTCCCTATGATTGACTGCCGACCAGTCCAGGGTGTACAATGCCTCCTGCCCAACTCCTCACGCTGAACAGAATAAACACCATTAAAAAAATGATGGATGAATACTTCACTTTTAGAATTGTCCATCAAGATAAATAGTTTTTTTTTACACTTTCATACTAATTTTGGCTCACAAATGTAGCCCCATTTTCCTCCAATTCAACAAGGAGGCTGTTCTATAATTATCGTTTTTTATTTTAAAAGTTTTTATGGTGCGGGAGTGATGAGGCCATTGAACTTGGTAGGACACTCTGGGTGGGTCGTTAGTTTTGGTCCACAGTATCATTAGCGTCCAGAACAAACACATTAGGTCCTGCTGGACCACCCTTCATCCAGGCCATTTAGGGTGATAATTAGACTATAACAGGCAGCCATTCCCCCTCAATGTGGGTCATCTACTGTTCAGCATGCGACCACTAAAATACACCCAGAGGCGTCTGGGTGTGTGGCCACAAACAGATACAGTATACTACTAAAATAAGTCGATTCCTGCTATTAATAGAGCTTACGTTCCAGGAGACCACCCGCGTAAAAAAACACGGAAATGCTTATTTTTTCACAAAATATTTGCCTCCAAGGACCAAAGGGAAAATGTGCCAATGGGCTGCAGGCCAAACAAAGCGATGCAACAGCAGCACCATGAGTGAGGGGTATAGCCCCATACCGCCAAATATAGATATTCACGTTTGGTTGACGGCAACTTTCGCCTCGCAAATCTGCATATCAATGATTGTGTGAGCGTCAAGCGACAACGGAGACCCCGGACTGTTGAACAACTTAAGCTTTACATCAAGCAGGAATGGGAAAGAATTCCACCTAAAAAGCTTCAAAATTTTGTCTCCTCAGTTCCCAATCGTTACCCGAGCATTGTTAAAAGGAAAGGCCATGTAACACAGTGGTAAAAATGCCCTCAAGCCAATTTTTTTGCAATGTGTTGCTGCCATTAAGTTGTAAGTTCAAACATTAAATATCTTGTCTTTGCAGTCTTTTCAATTGAATATAAGTTGAAAAAGATTTGCAAATCATTGTATTCTGTTTTTATTTACCATTTACACAACATGCCAACTTCACTCGTTTTGGGTTTTGTATGTGAGTGGTCTGCACTGGTTGTCAGATGGAACAATACATCAGCTCATCAGGGATGCAGCTGGTAGAAGAAGATGGAAACAAAGCAGACACGTTTTGAGTGGCAAGTGTAGTTCAAAACGAGGCAAAGTTCAGATATAAAATCTCACTGGGTTGTGGAAAATTCACCTGTTCATTTATTTATCCTGCATACTTTACCAAAAGCCAGGAACTGCAATCAGAAAAATGTCATGTCCGCCCAGGTACTTCAGTCTAGAGTGCAAAAAGTCAGAGTTCAAAAACAAGAAAAAAAATACAAGAATGAGGGATATTTTACTTGAACTAAGCAGAATTATCTGCCAATAGAACAAGAAAATTTGGCTTGTCAAGACTTTCCAAAACAAGTAAAATTAGCTAACCTTAATGAACCCCAAAATACCTTAAAATAAGTGTATTCTAACTAATAACAAGTGCACTTTTCTTGACAGAAAAAACAAATATGAGATGTTTTTTTCTCAATATGTTGAACATTTTTCTTAAATTAAATAAATGTTAGTGTCATTAGCTTGACATAATGATATGTGCTCTTGAAACCAGCAAACTTACACTAAAAACTAGTTTATTTTTCTTAATGTAAGGCAACATGACAACCGCTTGTTATACTGTCTAAAAATGCATCAATAACATGACATCATCGCGCCAAATGCGTGCTCTTTTAGTCAATTGGTGCGCAAGGAATATATATATATATATATATATATATATATATATATATATATATATATATATATATATTTACAGCCCGGCCCCCAGACCAATTTTTTTTTAATTCAAATTTTGAAGAATTTATCTGAATGTGCATGAACTATTTCTGTTCAAAAATTGTTTGGATTGTCACATGTTAAATATTTAAATGTTAACTCTGTTTACTGTACTGTGCCAACTGTACTACTATATTTTCATTGAAAATAAAACAGCAAAGTCCATTTGGCCGTCATCTGTTTTAATTATGAAACACAATTGTGTCAAATTCATGATTTTTTTTATTTCATGCTTGAAATAAGACATGTTTACTTTAAAAAAGTAGTTTTACACTTCTGGGTGTTGATGACACAGCTTTGCAACAATTGATATTCTAGTTTCAAGCATGTTTTACTCAATAAATGTCATAAAATCTCAGTAACAAGATGTAATATCTTACTGAGATCATTTAGGACCAAAACACTTAAAACAAGTAAAACTAACATAAAATCTGCTTAATGAGAAAAATTATCTTATCAGACAGAAAATAAGCAAATGTCACCCTTATTTGAGATATTTAATCTTACTTAGATTTCAGTTTTTGCAGTGTATCAGGTGGGTTAACTTTTCTGCAGGACAAATTTGTTTCCCTGTTTGCTATATGCACTGCAAAAAGTCAGTGTTCAAAAACAAGAAAAAAAATACAAAAATGAGTGTTTTCATTGAACTAAGCAAAATTATCTGCCAATAGAACAAGAAAATTCGGCTTGTCAAGACTTTCCAAAACAAGTAAAATTAGCTAACCTCAATGAACCCAAAAATACCTTAAAATAATTATGTTCTCACTAATAACAAGTGCGCTTTTCTTGGTAGAAAAACAACAAGATCTTTTTGCTCAATATGTTGAAAAATATTCTTAAATTAAGTAAATGCTAGTGCCATTATCTTGACATAATGATATACGCTCTGCATCATGATATTTTTTTTCATGCTTGAAGTAAGAAATTATTACTTTAAAGGGAAACATTATCACAATTTCTGAAGGGTTAAAACCAATAAAAAATCAGTTCCCAGTGCCTTATTTTATTTTTCGAAGTTTTTCTCAAAATTTTACCCATCACGCAATATCCCGGAAAACGGCTTCAAAGTGCCTGATTTTAACCGTCATTATATCCACCCGTCTATTGTCCTGTGACGTCACTGCGTGAAGCCACCAGAAACAAACATGGCGGATAGCACAGAAAGGTATAGCATAGTAGATCGGATTCAGACTCGGATTTCAGCGGCGCAAGCGATTCAACAGATTACGCATGTATTGAAACGGATGGTTGGAGTGTGGAGGCAGATAGCGAAAACGAAATTGAAGAAGAAACTGAAGCTATTGAGCCATATCACGACAGGCAGCGGCACGGGAGGAAGCGATTGCGAATTCGGCAATCGGCTTCTAACCAACGATTGGTATGTGTTTGTTTGGCATTAAATGTGGGTGGAGGGAAAGGCTGGATGCAAATATAGCTACAAATGTGGCATAATGATGCAATATGTACATACAGCTAGCCTAAATGGCATGTTGGCATTGATTAGTTTGCAGTCATGCCGTGACCAAATATGTCTGATTCGCAAACTCCACATAAGTCAAAAACATGAACAAAACTCACTTTTGTGATTTTGTTGACTTTATCGTTGGAAATGCATCTGCTTTGAGTGTCGCAGGATATCCACACAATCTTGCCGTTTCTGTCGTAGCATAGCTGTTGTCGGTAAAGTGTGCAGAACAAACGAGGGGCTTTCGCATCTTTTGGACACTGGTGCAACTTGAATCCGTCTCTGTTCGTGTTGTTAAACCCTCCGACAACACACCGACGAGGCATGATGTCTCTAAGGTACGGGAAAACAGTCGAAAAAACGGAAAATAACAGAGCTGATTTGACTCGGTGCGTGTAATAAGATTGAGAAAATGGTGGATTGCTTCATGTTGTGACGTCACGGGTGAAAGGTCATCGCTCGACAGGCTATCAAAGGAAAGGCGTTTAAATTGCCAAATTCACCCTTGTAGAGTTCGGAAATCGGTTAAAAAAACATATGGTCTTTTTTTCTGCAACATCAAGGTATATATTGACGCTTACATAGGTTATCTACCGCCCCCCAGGGCCCTATTCGGACTTTATCAATGAATTCTCAGAGTTCGTTGCTGATCTAGTGACAACACGCCGATAATAAAATCATAATGGGGGACTTTAATATCCATATGAATACCCCATCGGACCCACCGTGCGTAGCGCTCCAGACTGTAATTGATAGCTGTGGTCTCACACAAATAATAAATGAAACCACGCATCGCAACGGTAATACGATAGACCTAGTGCTTGTCAGGGGTATCACCGTTTCCAAAGTTACGATACTCCCGTATACTAAAGTATTGTCCGATCATTACCTTATAAAATTTGAGGTTCAGACGCATGTTCGTCAAACTAATAATGATAATAACTGCTATAGCAGCCGTAACATTAATACAGCCCCAACGACAACTCTTGCTGACCTACTGCCCTCGGTAATGGCACCATTCCCAAAGTATGTGGGCTCTATTGATAACCTCACTAACAACTTTAACGACGCCCTGCGCGAAACCATTGATAACATAGCACCGCTAAAGTTAAAAAAGGCTCCAAAAAAGCGCACCCCGTGGTTTACAGAAGAAACTAGAGCTCAGAAATTATTATGTAGAAAGCTGGAACGCAAATGGCGCACGACTAAACTTGAGGTGCACCATCAAGCATGGAGTGATGGTTTAATAACTTATAAACGCATGCTTACCTTAGCTAAAGCTAAATATTACTCAAATCTCATCCACCGTAATAAAAACGATCCTAAATTTTTGTTTAGTACGGTAGCATCGCTAACCCAACAAGGGACCCCTTCCAGTAGCTCAACCCACTCAGCTGATGACTTTATGCAAATCTTTAGTAAGAAAATTGAAGTCATTAGAAAGGAGATTAAAGACAATGCGTCCCAGCTACAACGGGGTTCTATTAACACTGATACGATGGTATATACGGCGGATACTGCCCTCCAAAATAGTTTCTCTCGTTTTGAGGAAATAACATTAGAGGAATTGTTACGTGTAAATGGAATAAAACAGACAACATGTTTACTTGACCCTCTTCCTGGGAAACTGATCAAGGAGCTCTTTGTATTATTAGGTCCATCAGTGCTACATATTATAAACTTATCACTCTCCTCGGGCACTGTTCCCCTAGCATTCAAAAAAGCGGTTATTCATCCTCTTCTTAAAAGACCTAACCTCGATCCTGACCTCATGGTAAACTACCGACCGGTGTCTCACCTTCCCTTTATTTCAAAAATCCTTGAAAAAATTGTTGCGGAGCAGTTAAATGAACACTTAGCGTCTAACAATCTATGTGAAACCTTTCAATGCGGTTTCAGGGCAAATCACTCCACGGAGACAGCCCTCGCAAAAATGACTAATTATCTATTGCTAACGATGGATTCTGATGCGTCATCTATGTTGCTGCTCCTCGATCTTAGCGCTGCTTTCGATACCGTCGATCATAGTATTTTATTAGAACGTATCAAAACACTAATTGGTATGTCAAACTTAGCCCTGTCTTGGTTTAACTCTTATCTTACTGATAGGATGCAGTGTGTCTCCCATAACAATGTGACCTCGGACTACGTTAAGGTAACGTGTGGAGTTCCCCAGGGTTCGGTCCTTGGCCCTGCACTCTTCAGCATCTACATGCTGCCGCTAGGTGACATCATACGCAAATACGGTATTAGCTTTCACTGTTATGCTGATGACACCCAACTCTACATGCCCCTAAAGCTGACCAACACGCCGGATTGTAGTCAGCTGGAGGCGTGTCTTAATGAAATTAAACAATGGATGTCCGCTAACTTTTTGCAAATCAACGCCAAAAAAACGGAAATGCTGATTATCGGTCCTGCTAGACACCGAACTCTATTTAATAATACAACTCTAACATTTGACAACCAAACAATTAAACAAGGCGACACGGTAAAGAATCTGGGTGTTATCTTCGACCCAACTCTCTCCTTTGAGGCACACATTAAAAGCGTTACTAAAACGGCCTTCTTTCATCTCCGTAATATCGCTAAAATTCGCTCCATTCTGTCCACTAAAGACGCTGAGATCATTATCCATGCGTTTGTTACGTCTCGCCTCGACTACTGTAACGTATTATTTTCGGGTCTCCCCATGTCTAGCATTAAAAGATTACAGTTGGTACAAAATGCGGCTGCTAGACTTTTGACAAGAACAAGAAAGTTTGATCACATTACGCCTGTACTGGCTCACCTGCACTGGCTTTCTGTGCACTTAAGATGTGACTTTAAGGTTTTACTACTTACGTATAAAATACTACACGGTCTAGCTCCATCCTATCTTGCCGATTGTATTGCACCATATGTCCCGGCAAGAAATCTGCGTTCACAGGACTCCGGCTTGTTAGTGATTCCCAAAGCCCAAAAAAAGTCTGCGGGCTATAAAGCGTTTTCCGTTCGGGCTCCAGTACTCTGGAATGCCCTCCCGGTAACAGTTCGAGATGCCACCTCAGTAGAAGCATTTAAGTCTCACCTTAAAACTCATTTGTATACTCTGGCCTTTAAATAGACTCCCTTTTTAGACCAGTTGATCTGCCATTTCTTTTCTTTTTCTTCTATGTCCCACTCTCCCTTGTGGAGGGGGTCCGGTCCGATCCGGTGGCCATGTACTGCTTGCCTGTGTATCGGCTGGGGACATTTCTGCGATGCTGATCCGCCTCCGCTTGGGATGGTTTCCTGCTGGCTCCGCTGTGAACGGGACTCTCGCTGCTGTGTTGGATCCGCTTTGGACTGGACTCTCGCGACTGTGTTGGATCCATTATGGATTGAACTTTCACAGTATCATGTTAGACCCGCTCGACATCCATTGCTTTCCTCCTCTCTAAGGTTCTCATAGTCATCATTGTCACCGACGTCCCACTGGGTCATTATTGTCACCGATGTCCCACTGGGTGTGAGTTTTCCTTGCCCTTATGTGGGCCTACCGAGGATGTCGTGGTGGTTTGTGCAGCCCTTTGAGACACTAGTGATTTAGGGCTATATAAGTAAACATTGATTGATTGATTGATGATCTTTACTACTTAGTAAAACACCCTTTGGCAGTAATTACATCCTTCAAACGTGATACTTAACCGGACACAAGCTTCTTGCAACGATCTACAGGTATTTTAGCCCATTCCTCTTGGGCAAAGGCCTCCAGTTCATTCATATTCTTGGACTTGTGTGCTGCAACTGCCTTCTTCAAGTCCCACCACAGGTTTTCTATAGGATTTAGGTCTGGCGACTGTGAAGGCCACTCCAGAGTCTTCCAGCCCGTCTTCTGTTACCACTCTGATGTTGATTTGGAGGTATGTTTGGGATCGTTGTCATGTTGGAAGGTCCAACGTCTCCCAAGCCTCAGCTTCGTCACTGACTTCATGACATTTGCAGCTAATATATCCTGGTAGGAAATAGAATTCATGATGCCTTGAACGCGCTGGAGATTCCCGGTACCTGAGGCAGAGAAACAGCCCCAGAGCGTGATTGACCCCCCACCATGCTTAACAGTAGGAAAGGTGTTCTTCTCTTTGTAAGCTTAATTTTTTTCTCCTCCAGACATAACGTTGATTCATAGGCCCAAAGAGCTCCACTTTTGTCTCATCACTCCATAGAACAGTTTCCTAAAACCTTTGGGGTTTGTCCAGATGATTTTTGGCATACTGGAGTCTATTTTCCTTGTGCCTGGTAGTCAGAAGTGGGGTGCGCCTGGGAGTTCTGGCATGGAGGCCTTCATCTCGTAGTGCACGCCTTATTGTCTGGGACGAAACCTACGTTCCCCCCCTCTGCAATGTCCTGTTGTAGTTCCTCAGCTGTTACCCAGGGGTCTTTCACCACTGTACGCTTCAAATACCGGACAGCAGTTGCACACAGCATCCTCTTTCTACCACGCCCAGGTAGTGTTTCCACTGTGCCTTTAGCTTTAAACTCGCGAATGATGCTCCCAACTGTGTCTCTTGGAATGTGTAATGTCTTTGCTATTTTCTTATATCCATATCCTTTCTTATGAAGGGAAATTACCTCCTCTCTTGACTTCTTTGACCACTCCCTGGACTTCACCATGTTGCAAATACACCATTGACCATCTACAAGAAGCTGAGCGTCACAGTCTATTTCAATCAGTTTAATTGTTGCTCGTTATGGTTGTAATCACATCTACAGGTGTTTTCAACACCTGATTGAAAAGACCTTATTCAAATTCTGTTCTTAAGAGTTATGATCTTCAAGGGGTTGAATAATTTTGTCAATGAGATTTTAAGAGAAATGACACTGTTTGGTATGTTACAAAATATGTTGTAATTCAAGTTGCATTTGTTTATTTAATGCATCTTTATTTGATATGACTGTAAACAAAATACGGAATAAATGTCCAACTTGCTAAAACACCACAAGTGTGTGGGGGTTGAATAATTTTGATCACAATGGTAGTAAAACACTAACATAAAATCTGCTTAGTGAGAAGAATTATCTTATCAGACAGAAAAATAGTAAATATCACCCTTATTTGAGATATTTAATCTTACTTAGATTTCAGTTTTTGCAGTGTGCTCCACACTACAAGAACAATAAACCACATAAACATTGTTATAATTTATAAAATGTAATAAAAAAAAAAAAAAGTCGGTCTGCCGGGCTTTAATACTTCACTTTAATGTTGGTAATTGAAAATCATTGCCTGACTCCCTCCACCGAACCCGACTGATGTCACATAAATGTTGATTTGTTCCGAGTTGCTTTCCCCGCACCACGGTCGCAATATTGCTTTTCTCTAACCTATGTTTCCCATGGAGAAATAATTTCTTTAATACAATGTATTACAATATTTCCACGGCGCTCGCCTCTCTTGCCGTGTTGTTATTTCTCTGCGCTGATGTGACGCAGCGAGCGAGTACTGTATTCCTCTGTTCCGCACTTACGCGCACATTGCTGACATTATTGTGTAGTTTCACGCGGCAGGCTTTCTGTTCCCTGGTGAGTTGTGGCACATTAAGGAATAACGAATGACGCCGTGACACCGGATAGTTATTCAGAGTGTTTTTTGTTTTTTTTTCTCCAGCACACAGACAGCCAATGCTATTTACTTTGCATTACATACACATGTGAGAATTGCATTGGGCCTCAATTTGGAGGGAAAGTAATGTAGAGGGAAACAAAGAGATGGACGCTTTCACAGATTGCTCAAGTGGACTAAATGGACTCAACCAAACTGTGGTACACTATATTGCCAAAAGTATTTGGCCACCTGCCTTGACTCACATATGAACTTGAAACGCCATCCCAATCCGAACCCATAGGGTTCAATATGATGTCAGTCTGCCTTTTGCAGCTATTACAGCTTCAACTCTTCCGGGAAGGCTGTCCACAAGGTTGCGGAGTGTGTTTATAAGAATTTTCCACCGTTCTTCCAAAAGCGAATTGGTGAGCTCACACACTGATGTTGGTCGAGAAGGCCGGGCTCTCAGTCGCAATTCTGATTCATCCCAAAAGTGTTGGTGATTAATCGGATTAAATTGTATTTCAAAGCACTACTAATAATAAATTATTTACAATGAACAGAGGGACAGAGATAGGCCGAGATGCCCAAAATATACTTAAAGGAGCTTGTCAACTCATCAATAAATAGACCTGATATGTCAAAAGGCATTTAAATTTATGAACCATTTTCTTTTCAGATACCTCTATAACTGAAAACAGTAGTTCATCCGGGATATGCTCATTTGAAAATTAGATTTACAGCCCCGAAATCTTATTTTTTATTGTTTTTATTATTATTTAATTTTGATGTCCCGCCATCTTCGTTTATCTACTGCCACTGGTTAAGTTACTAAACATGTCAGACCTTAGTAAATCTAAAAGGCAGCCATTTAGCGCATTATAGACTCACCCTCATCACCCTCAATGGACACAAAACACAAAAGCCGAATACGATCAACAATCGTGGAAGAAGGGCAAAGCTGATACACGGAATGTTCACCGCCACTAACAATTTATTTATGTATTGTGCTAAAAATAATTTATGGAAAATTAAATATATTGTCTTTGCAGTCTATTCAATTGAATTTAAGTTGAAAAGGATCTGCAAATCATTGTATTCTGTTTTTATTTACGATTTATACAACATCCCAACTTCACTGGTTTTGGGTTTTGTATGTAGGTGGTCTGCACTGGTTGTCAGATGGAACAAAACATCAGCTAATCAGGAACGCAGCTGGTAGAAGAAGATGGAAGCAAAGCGAACCCGTTTTGAGTGGCAAAACTGATACGTCAAAAGGCTTTAAATTTATAAACCATGTTCTTTTCAAATACCTCTTTAACTGATAACAGTATTTCAGCCGTGATATGCTCATTCCATAATTAGATTTACAGCCCCGAAATCTTATTGTTTATTATTTTTATTATTATTTAATTTTGAGGTCCCGCCATCTTTGTTTAGTTACTGCCACTGGTTAAGTTACTAAACATGTCAGAACTTAGTAAATCAAAATGGCCTTGTTACAATTCTCAACTTATTCATGACAAAGTCAGGAATAAAATGAGCATTTGTATTGGGGATGTCTTTGAAAGATGGAGACGATTGAAGGTGGAGAAAATGATTTCATCTGACGCCAAACTTTCTAATCCCGTCCTTGATATTTAAGTAAGGCATTCATGTTTTGTTTTTACTTTTAATAAATGGAAATGAAAATTTCATATGTGAACTACACTATATTGTCAAAAGTATTTGGCCACCTGCCTTGACTCACATATGAACTTGAAGCGCCATCCCATTCCTAACCCATAGGGTTCAATATGATGTCGGTCCGCCTTTTGCAGCTATTAAACTCTTCTGGGAAGGCTGTCCACAAGGTTGCTGAGTGTGTTTATAGGAATTTTCAACTGTTCTTCCAAAAGCGCATTGGTGAGGTCACACACTGATGTTGGTCGAGAAGGCCGGGTTCTCATTCTCCGTTCTAATTCATCCCAAAAGTGTTCAGGTCAGGACTGTGTGTATCTGCAATATATATAAAATTCACGTCCACACCGCAGACATGCCGACACCGCTCCAGACAATGGCGTGCGTTTTGTTTACATTCAGCAGCGCTGTTTTCGGTGATTAAACATTTTTTTCCTGGTGGTCAAGTGTTCGGTTCATCACTTCCCAATATTGCACAAATAATAGGATATATATATCAATTCATATCAGAAGGACCAGCTAACGTTAATTAAGCTAA
Source organism: Nerophis ophidion (assembly GCF_033978795.1). NCBI lineage: Eukaryota > Metazoa > Chordata > Actinopteri > Syngnathiformes > Syngnathidae > Nerophis > Nerophis ophidion. The sequence continues at coordinate 20,520,785 of NC_084631.1, read as the reverse complement.
TGTTCGTGTAGTTTGGAGTTTTCCCATGTTTTCAAACACAACGTTCGTGCCTGAAAGGTGATTGGCGAAGAATGAGGAAACTTTGTTTGTGTGTATGGCGGGAATGCGAAGACTCATGGACACAATTGTTTTAATGGGAGGTAGAACCTGTTGGAATGCTGCAGTTTTTTGTAATTATAAGATTGGTAATAAAAGTTAAAAATAGCGTCTGTACAAAAACCCTTATTTTCAAGGTGTGGTGATAATGCGGCGCGCCACATTCAATTACATTAAGGGGAAACCATCTAATGTGTGTTTTCCACAAAAGACGGAATCTAGGAAAATAACAAATTCACATCAAACATGTCAAAGTAAGTTTCTTATGCCTTCATGGCTTGGGTTGGCTGACTATAACCGATAAAAATATGCTTAGAAATAGGCCGACAGAGTTTTGCTATAATCGATGATAATCAAGCAATGCCATAATTGATGCTAATCAAACGATCAATAAAAAATAAACGCGATAATTTTGATTTGATTACAATTATTGGGTTAACGATTCAATTCAGAGTCGATTCTTGACTCAACACGATTCTCGCAATATGTTATGTGTTATAAAATGTAATAAAAACTTTCAAAACAGGTTAGAAATTACAAAAGCTCATCTTGGCGGCTGACGCATGATGTATACGAATGCAGAGATGGCCAAAAAATATATTTTTAAAAACATTTTTCGCAATTCAAGCTTTAAGTTTATTTCGAACATGCATACCATTGCAATATGATATTGTACGTCACATGTTTACACTCTGAAAAGGAACAGGAAGAAGCCAAGTGTATTTATCCAGCCATACTTCCGTTTAATAGCAATTACAAACACATAGTATTCATAAATTTTGCAGCAACTTGAAATAAGCATGGACCAATGCTTGGCAAAATTATACATGCTTGATTTAATTATACATGCAATACAGTAATCCCACGTTCATTTCTGTTAATTGGTTTTAGGCCGGACCGTGGTATATGAATTTTTGCCAAGTAGGAGTTAAAATATGTTCATAGCTAGAGCGTAAAACACATGTCACAGTACATCCATTTTAAAACATTTACTGTATTTTTATAAGGGCCCTTGAGACACAAAGTAATACCCACCATTTGTTTAATCCATTACTAAAGTATCCGATTATCAATCAATGTTTACTTACATATCCCTAAATCACAAGTGTCTCAAAGGGCTGCACAAGTCACAACAACATCCTCGGTACAGAGCCCACATACGGGCAAGAAAAACTCACCCCAGTGGGACTTCGGTCAGATTAGTACTTAATACCCATTATTACTGCATTACTATGCAAGTAATGCTGCCTGACATTGAGCCAATTAGTAGCTATGATACTCTAGTTCAGGGGTGTCAAACTCAAATACAGAGTGGGCCAAAAATTTAAACTGAACAAAGCCACGGGCCAAGGTTGAACAAAATAACCTTTTAATAGGGACCCAAACAAGTTTTGCCTTAAATATTGAACAAGCAAGGCTTATATAACTTTAGTGGCATGCAAAATCCAGTTTCAAATAATAATAATAATGATTAAAAGAATATCAATTGCATATCAAATAAAATGTAAATAAAATGTTTTTTTTGTATTTCCAATCTTCTGAGGTAAATATTAATTTTTTTCCACAGGCTAATAATACATTTTTAAATAAAACAACAATAATGAATGAACCAAACATTCAAGCCTTGAAGTAGCAAGAGAAATTGCATGAATAAAACATTAATTATTGGTTAGTTTGCTGGAAGTTTCCCGGAAGAGTTAGTGCTGCAAGGGGGTCCTGGGTATTTGTTCTGTTGTGTTACGGTGCGGATGTTCACCCGAAATGTGTTTGTCATTCTTGTTTGGTGTGGGTTCACAGTGTGTAACAGCGCTAAAGTTGTTTATACGGCCACCCTCAGTGTGAGCTGTATGGCTGTTGACCAAGTATGATTGCATTCACTTGTGTGTGTGTGTGTGTGTGTGTGTGTGTGTGTGTGTAAAAGCCACAAATATTATGTGACACGCTGTTAGTATGGAGGAAAAGCGGACGTGACGACAGGTTGTAGAGAACGCTAAAGGCAGTGCCTTAAATGCACGCCCCCAATATAGTTGTCCAGGTGGAAATCGGTAGAAATTCGGGAGAATGGTTGCGCCGGGAGATTTTCGGGGGGGGCACTGAACTTCGGGAGTCTACCGTGAAAATTAGGAGGGTTGGCAAGTATGAGTATTAGCGGTGAATGCGGTGTTACAGCGGCACCGACGCTGTATAACACCGGCGGGCCAGCTCTAATGTTAAATTGATATTGCCTCAAGGGCCAAATTAAATTACATGGCGGGCCAGAGTTTGACACCCATGCTTTAGTTGGTTTGGGTCCCCTCTAGTGGCCAATATTTGTTTAATTTAATTTAGGCCAAAAATATGTTTAAAAAAAAATCTGTGATAGAATGAAGCCGCAAACATCTTCAAAGGACGACTATATCCCATTGTCCCTAAATGTTCGCACTTTCTGGTAAACAACTTCGTTTTTCTTACGCTTTATAACATATGAAAGAAATTGATGATATTAGTGTGGTAACTACACATGAAGGTACATTTGCAGATTAAAATGTGATCTACAGCGCCCCCTATCCCATGTGGAATAAGCAGAGGTGGGTAGTAACGCGCTACATTTACTCCGTTACATCTACTTGAGTAACTTTTGGGATAAATTGTACTTCTAAGAGTAGTTTTTATGCAACATACTTTTACTTTTTCTTTAGTATATTTATAGAGAAAGAACGCTACTTCTACTCCGCTCCATTTATCTGCTATCAGGTCACTACTCGCTACTTTTTTTTTTATTTATCTGTTAATGCACGCTTTGTTTTGATTTTGTCAGACACGCATTCAAAGTAGGAACTACGCATGCCTGCGTTTCACCAATCACATGCAGTCACTGGTGACGTTGGACCAATCAAACAGAGCCAGGTGGTCACGTGACCGTCACACGTAGAACCCGACATGTTGACAAACTTATTGGGGTGTTACCATTTAGTGGTCAACTGTATGGAATATGTACTGTACTGTGCAATCTACTAATAAAAGTGTCAATCAATCAACCAATCAATCAAAAGTGTAAAGGAAAAAAGACACTTTTTATTTCAACCGTACTTCCCGTCAAAAGCCTAAAGACTGATCGCACAGTTCCTGTCTTCACAATAAAAGCACCGTTCCATCGCGCCTGCGCTAACAAAATAAGAGTCTCCGAAAGCCAGCGCAAACAAACTAGGAAGCTACGGAGTTTGCCGCCAATGTATTTCTTGTAAAGTGTATAAAAACGAATACGTAAGCTGGACAAATAAGATGTCAAAAACCAACGACTTTCATGTGGTATTAGACAGGAAGGAGGAACTTTTGTTCTCCTCCATTTGAAAACCGGGACGTTATCAGCACTACTGTCTGATTCCAATCAATGCAAGTCATCAGAATCAGGTAATACACCAATTTATATTCTTGTCTTCATTCAAGATAGGAATCTATATGTTAAACATGCATGTATATTCATTAAAACACCTTTAACATGTGAACAAAAACCGCAAAATAAATTAATATAAATTATATACTGTATATATAAAGGTATATAATATATGATATGTGTGTATGTATATATGAGGTAGATCACCTCGACTTGGTAATTTATTAAGTAATTGATAAACGTCGAAAAACTTATTGGGGTTTTACCATTTAGTGGTCAATTGTACGGAATATGTACTGTACTGTGCAATCTACTAATACAAGTTTCAATCAATCAATCAATGCCTACTGAGCCTATGGTGCTGTTAAGTTATTGTGGCTCAATTTGCCTGATTTTTTATTTTATTTTAATGTATTATTTAATATATAATATTGTTTTAGTTGCTTAAGAGATATTCCTGGCTCTGAATTTGCTCATTGCTATTTTTATGTTTTTGTGCATTATTTGTTGCTGGAATCATTAAACAAACAGGTTACTCATCAGTTACTCAGTACTTGAGTAGTTTTTTCACAATATACTTTTTACTTTTACTCAAGTAAATATTTGGTTGACTACTCCTTACTTTTACTTGAGTAATAAATCTCTAAAGTAACAGTACTCTTACTTGAGTACAATTTCTGGCTACTCTACCCACCTCTGGGAATAAGGCCTTATCTTCAATCGAATACTTCCGTTAAAAGTGGCCATCAAATTACTTCAAACCATGTGTAGCAATTTCTACCATCGAATGATGTCAGTCAGGAGAAATCCAATCCCAGAAATGATGTCATGAATGATTTATAAGACAGAGAAATGCATTTACCCAAGCAACAATACAATGAGAAGTTGATGCAAACATCGTAATGGAAAAATACAAAGGTTATGGAGATGTATTATGAAAGGGAGAAGGCATCTGTGGATATTGTCTGCACAGAGGAGAGATAGGAGAATGTACAGTATTATGAATTTGGGAAGACATTTGTGGATATAGTCTGCACTGGGAGACATATTCACAGCTTTTTCTTTAGATTGCTAAACTGGATTTCCCATGCATACATACTGTATATGCAAGCCCCCTTCAATGGGGAGAACAAAGGTAGGGCCAGCATTGCCATCCTACATGTTAATAATACATGTTTTGTATGAGCTCCTCATGAAACTTTCATCTTTGGAATATGAGCTCACTAAGGGAGATCAAACGTCAAATCGGGGGGTCGTGATTAAGCATGTGAAGCGCAAATCAACTCATTTAAATTCACGTGAACCCTGCATCGAAATGTATGAGCCGTGACTTTGAGGGCGCCCTAATTTATTGACATTCTGTCTGTTTTAATAATTAAAGCTGAGATTTGTTTGCGCACATCTGCCACAGTGCAGGTATAATTATGGAGGTTCGATCACAAAATACAAGGAAAAATGGAAGAGTAACAATAAGTGAGCAAAATGAGTAATTACCTTTTAACCCCATGAAAACAAGTATAAATATCAGTAGTGGGCCGTCAGGGCCTGCAAGACCTTTTCTGCTGGACTAAACACTTTCAGAAGCTCTGACCTACAGTCAACTACTGCAACGCACTTCATGTCGGGATCCCCAGCAAGAACATCTAGAAGCTGCAAAACATACAGAATAGTGCTGCTGAGATCCTAATGAGAGTGCGGAAATATGACCATATCACACCAATTCTCAAAACCCTTCACTGGCTTCCTGTTCCACTCAGGATTGAATAAAAAGTCTGCCTACTAACCCACCAGTGCCTCAATGAAAATGCCCCCCCCTCTTCCTCAAAGAACTACTTACCACACCTCCGCTCCGGACAGGCTAACCACCTCCAGGGACAAAGCTACAAACAATGGGAGACAGAGCCTTCTGCTCCGCCGCTCCCAGTCTGTGGAACGCTCTCCCTGACCACCTGAGGGCACCGCAGACTGTGAATGCTTTTAAAAAAGGCTTAAAAATGCTTCTTTTTTAAAAAAGTGTTTTTTTAAGATATGCATACTAGTTGTAGCTATTAGGCTGTTCTAGTTTTAATTTTTTTTTTTAATTAATATTATTATTTTTCTGTATTTATGTATTTTATTTTTTTAATACAGTGTAACACTTTGAGGTTGTTTATTCAATGTAAATTGCTTTTTACGAATAAATCTATTATTATTATTATTATTATTATTATTATTAATGCTTAAAATCTGTTCAAATAAATTGTAGGAATGCAGGTCAACGGTCTAATACAGGTGCATCATTTCCTTGCACTAAATTAGTCTGATATCTCAAACAATTTGGCTCTAAAGCAGCATTTTACAACCCATGGAAAGACCTTAATCTGATTGTTTGGCTTTTAAGAAACCGAACTGACACACCAAGATTATTGACAACCAGATCTTTCGAGTGGGTGTAGGCTCCCGGAGGTAACCTTTCGTATTGCGCATGCGCAACTCTCAAGGTGCGGGATATGACCAGGAAGCAGATTTGATAAACAATCAGAATGACGAAAAAGCACTTCATTTGCTTTACAAATTAAAAAGAACGAAACATTTTGAAGTGCAAATTGTCACGCGGTAACAAGCGATGCGTCGTGGGAGACGCAAGAGGTTGTAGTATTTTTGAGGATGCAAATGAGCGTAAGGTAAAAAGTGGGATTTATTGATAAGCGAACAAAAATGAGAGCAATGAGAAATGCTCTGCCCGGACAGACTATGAAGAAAACAAAACAAAACTGCCGAAACCCGGCAGAAGGCTCACGGGAAATGTGGAGCAGATGGCGTCCACGAAGTAGAGCATATTAGGCTTATTGTCAAAAAAGGCCATCACCATCAATTTCTTGACAGGAAAGGTAGAACTTAACAACAACTTAAATAGTCTTGATTGCAGAGAGATGAGGGGAAATGTTCTGTGACAGAAGTGAAGCAACCATGGAAAAACACCAACAAAATCGGGAATGCCGACAGAAATTAAGCACAGGACAGGAATTAACACAAATCACCAGAGAACACTCACAAAACCCAACATAAAGGCACGGCCAAGTGTAACCAGCCATGGCAAAAAAAAAAAAAGATGGAAGATTTATTTAAGAAGGTGAGAATGCCGGCTTAATTTGACTCAACGTAGGGCTGGGCGACATGGCTTTTTATTAGTATCTCGATATTTTTAGGCCATGACACGATTTGTATCTCGATATTTTTCCTTAGCCTTGAATGAACACTTGCTACATATAATCACAGCAGTATGATGAATCTATGTGTCTACATTAAAACATTCTTGTTCGTACGGCATTAATATATCCTCATTTTTTTTTACTTTCCTGCAGAGAGGGAAATCACAACTAAGTCAATTGACCAAAACTGTATTTATTAAACAGTTATTAAGCAGTGGCACAAACATTCATGTCATTTCAAAACAGAAAGTGCAAGATTGTCAGAGACATTTTAAAACAAGCTATTAGTGCACTTTTGTGCATGATGTCACTAAGATGACATATCAAAACAACACTAAATTAAAGAGCACTTTTTGTGTACAGAACGCCACCACATTAGTTTTAAACAAATAAATTGCACTTTTGTGCATGATGTCACACTGGATATTTCAATAAGTGTCAAATAAAAATGAGCTGCATAATAGGAAATCAAATAGTATACTGTATGTCCTTCACTATGTGGTAGGTCCCTGCAGGCGTTATCTCCTTCTGTTTTGGACTACTTTTTTCATAAGGTGTTGATGTGGAAATGGTGGCTTGGGCATTTTGTTGGTGTGGGACTGAACGTAGATGTTGACATGCGGAGTTTCAAGCACTCTTCATTCTCTATCGGGTGACTTTTCAAATGATGCTACACAATAGCAGTGCCGCTACTTTTTGTAGCAATGCTTTTGCCGCACACTTGCTTATCTTATTACCTATTCTGTCTTATGTCTTTTATGTTGCACGATTGCACCAAGAACAATTCCTAGTTTGTGAACCCGTTCTCAAACAATGGCAATAAAAACTATTCTGATTCTGATTCTGATATTAAGGCTGTCTGTTCGACATCTTGCCGCTCGAAGCCAAACCACCGCCAGACAATGTACCCTTGCTGTTTTTCTTGGAAAGTAATTCTTCCTTCATTTGTTACCAGATTCGCGCCTTGTTTCTCTCGTATTACCACTCGCACCGCACCGTTAGCATCACAGCTAACGTTGCCCATCCCACTACCTCTCTGCTCCGTGAGAGTGTATGACGTTGCACGCGTGACAGTATGGGACGTATGTTAGAAGGTGCGCTTGTTTTACGTCTCTGTGAGAAGCAGAGAAAAGAAAGAGTGAGAAAAGTCTGTAGTGTAATGCCCGCAGCTTTAAGAAACTTTGTGAGAACGTATACTCGAATGTCATGATATAGTCATTTTCTTTGTTGGACGGAGACAAACCCGCGATATATCGAGTATATCGATATATCGCCCAGCCCTAACTGCTTGAGAATTCCTTCAAAACAACTCTGTCCCGGTAGTCTTTCTTTGCTTCAGACCTTGGTAGTAGTGTCACAGTGATGTGCTGTGAACAAAATACCAGGTGAGGCATACATACTTTTTTTCTTCATTTTTTTTTTTTTTTTTTACTCAAACACATATGTGCAGCTCTAGTCATTGTTGATTTATGTTGCACATTAGACTTACAGGGAAAAAAACGGTTATTCTCGCTTTCATAAAAACGTTATCATAATGATATTATGATATGATAAATGGGTCCAAAAACTATTTGATAAAGTTATTAAATAATTTTTGGTCCCATTTGCTTTTACCAAAATAAATCAAGTATTGTGAGTGTATCTTACCTTTCTGTATTTATATCTGAAGCAACAATAGCTATCCTCCATGAAAATGTACTTTGTATGATTGCATTCATTTTGTCTTAAAGTCCAGTTTAGAGAAGTATTTCATCTTGGATACAATATATAATCCTCCATATTGGCAGAAAAATTCATTTAATTCAATTTCATTCCAAGAAATTCAACAATATTTTTGCATCTGACAAGAAACACCCACGAACGCTGGCTTACTCTAATAAAAATGCCATGTTTCTTATAAATACAGTTTGAAAAAAAAAGGAAAGAAAAAAAATGTTGGCTTCCGCTGGAGAGACCTTTGTCTGCTAGCTTGAGCGCCCCCATTTCTCCCAGTGTGGGGAGTTAGAGTACTGCTGAGGCATTGAACTGCAAGTTGACAATATATCGCCCCCGACCTTGAGGCAGAGGTACTTGCTGCCTCAAGACCTGCCCTTTCCATGTGGCAAAAAACATGCGCCCCCTCGCAGGCACGCCCAATACACACAGTGTGTAGTCGTGGAGGCACCGCCTGTGTCTGCCTCACTTCTCATCTGCTGCATTGTTTTGATCAGGAAACATGGAATTTCCGCGATTTTGACCATGAACATTATCAAAAATATACAGGAACCACACCAAAATCACATAGAAAGCATAAACCAAAAGAGAAATATTAAAACTTGTTTTATTTTATTACTTTGTTTTGGAACATCTCATGGTTAAGCCACTTGGTGGCAGGTGAGTCACTGCCTCACTTGGCTCCCCTGACAGCATGTCACTGTAGTGTCATATTCGTGGCGCGACCTAGGATCATATCTCAAAGCTGTCTGCTATTTAACATCAGCATGGCCATTATAGACGTAATATTTGTAATCTGTGCCAATTTTACAGGTACAACAAGATCTGCGCTGTTGATTTGTGACAAGCTTGTTAGGGTGTGACTTCATATGTCAACCAGAAAAGAAGTACATTTAAAAAAATATATTATTTAAGAAATCGGACTACTTAAGTGCATGGACACTTAGTTGAAGGCCACATCGCAACCATGGCGGTCTTCAGAGGGCCGCTTGTAACAGTAAATAATACATCAATATATCAATAATATATGTGATGTAACCACATATTAAGATCGCTGTATACATACAATGGGGCAAAAGAGTATTTAGTCAGCCACCGGTTGTGCAAGTTCTCCCACTTAAGATGATGACAGAGGTCTGTTATTTTCATCATAGGTACACTTCAACAGTGAGAGACAGAATCTGAAAAAAAATCCAGGAATTCACAATGTAGGAATTTTAAAAAATGTATTCGTAAATTATGGTGGAAAATAGGTATTTGGTCAACCATTCAAAGCTCTCACTGATGGAAGGAGGTTTTGGCTCAAAATCTCACGATACATGGCCCCATTCATTCTTTCCTTAATACAGATCAATCGTCCTGTCCCCTAAGCAGAAAAACAGCCCCAAAGCATGATGTTTCCCACCCCCATGCTTCACAGTAGGTGTGGTGTTCTTGGGATGCAACCCAGTATTTTTCTTCCTCCAAACACGACGAGTTGAGTTTATACCAAAACGGATACATGGATGATACAGCAGAGGATTGGGAGAATGTCATGTGGTCAGATGAAACCAAAATATAACTTTTTGGTATAAACTCAACTCGTCGTGTTTGGAGGAAGAAGAATACCGAGTTGCATCCCAAGAACACCATACCTACTGTGAAGCATGGGGGTGGAAACATCACGCTTTGGGGCTGTTTTTCTGCTAAGGGGACAGGACGATTGATCCGTGTTAAGGAAAGAATGAATGGGGCCATGTATCGTGAGATTTTGAGCCAAAACCTCCTTCCATCAGTGAGAGCTTTGAATGGTTGACCAAATACTTATTTTCCTCCATAATTTACAAATAAATTATTTGAAATTCCTACAACGTGACTTCCTGGATTATTTTTTTTTCACATTCTGTCTCTCACAGTTGAAGTGTACCTATGATGAAAATTACAGACCTCTGTCATCATTTTAAGTGGGAGAACTTGCACAATCGGTGGCTGACTAAATAGGTTTTTGCCCCACTGTACTTTTGACCCATCTAATTTGGTCACATTTTCAGTAGACTCATAATAAATTCATAAAAGAACCAAACTTCATGTATGTTTTTGCGACCAACAAGTATGTGCTCCAATCACTCTATCACCCAAAAAAAATAAGAGTTGTAGAAATTATTTGAAACTCAATTCAGCCATGACATTATGTTCTTTCCAAGTGTACGTAAACTTTTGACCACGACTGTAATACACATTTTTCCAAGGCTCAGAAATACCAAAGGCTCAATAATGCATCACCAATAATTGTTCCTCATGCAGCATCTATCATCGCAGTATAACTCGAGCCGCTAGAAAGTCTTCCTTTTTTCCGTAAGCCTTAATATGATAAAGCGCGACACAGGTTGAGTTATTGTGCATGTGTGCAAGAGAGTGAGTCTAGGTGCATAGGGTGTCATTATTTGAGTGAAGACGTGTCTATCTTGATACCCTAACTGTGCCTCTGGGCTGCAAAGACACACTTCAAGTACTTGTCATTAGCATAGATTGCACTCATGGGGAGAATTTCCCTGCTGAATAAAGTGATGCATGATGTTTTGGGCTCTGAAGCAACATATGGTAATTCGTACAGTTTTTATTTAATCATTGTATCCGGGCCAAGTGCAACCCTGCAAAAGTTTGGGAAAACAATCTAAAGAGAAAATGTGTTTATAGTGACGGACTAACGTGGTAATCACTGAGCATTTACCCGCCGGTTGGTAAGAGCTAGTTCTAAAATAATTTGACTGTTGTATGGCTACTTTTAAAAAACTGATTACAAAAAATTTAGACGGATTAAGGGTTAGTGTATTCTAACAACTTGCACTCATATGTGCAAGACCAGGGGTGTGAAACTATTAAAATCATGGCATTAAATGTAAAAAATAAAGACAATTCCCGATTGTTTGTTTTTTGTCTTACTTTGGCCAAAAATAGAACAAACACATTCTGAAATAAAAATAAAAAATTTGAAAACATTTTTTTTTAAAAATACCAGCTGCGGTAAAGTTTAGATCCATGAGGGAATTAATGTTTATAACTGGATAAATATACAAATGCATACAAATGCATTTGTATGCAGGTGTACTGGAGAGGAGGCTACGCCGGATAGTCGAACCTCGGATTCAGGAGGAACAGTGTGGTTTTCGTCCTGGTCGTGGAACTGTGGACCAGCTCTATACTCTCCGCAGGGTTCTTGAGGGTGCATGGGAGTTTGCACAACCAGTCTACATGTGCTTCGTGGACTTGGAGAAGGCATTCGACCTTGTCCCTCGGGAAGTCCTGTGGGGAGTGCTCAGAGAGTATGGGGTATCGGACTGTCTTATTGTGACGATCAGTGTCAGAGTTTGGTCCGCATTGCCGGCAGTAAGTCGAACACATTTCCAGTGAGGGTTGGACTCCACCAAGGCTGTCCTTTGTCACCGATTCTGTTCATAACTTTTATGGACAGAATTTCTAGGCGCAGTCAAGGCGTTGATGGGTTCCGGTTTGGTGACCGCAGAATTAGGTCTCTGCTTTTTGCGGATGATGTGGTCCTGATGGCTTCATCTGACCGGGATCTTCAGCTCTCACTGGATCGGTTCGCAGCCGAGTGTGAAGCGACCGGAATGAGAATCAGCACCTCCAAGTCCGAGTCCATGGTTCTCGCCCGGAAAAGGGTGGAATGCCATCTCCGGGTTGGGGATGAGACCCTGCCCCAAGTGGAGGAGTTCAAGTACCTAGGAGTCTTGTTCACGAGTGGAGGAAGAGTGGATCGTGAGATCGACAGGCGGATTGGTACGGCGTCTTCAATAATGCGGACGTTGTACCGATCTGTTGTGGTGAAGAAGGAGCTGAGCCGGAAGGCAAAGCTCTCAATTTACCGGTCGATCTACGTCCCCATCCTCAGCTATGGTCATGAGCTTTGGGTCATGACCGAAAGGATAAGATCACGGGTACAAGCGGCCGAAATGAGTTTCCTCCGCCGTGTGGCGGGGCTCTCCCTTAGAGATAGGGTGAGAAGCTCTGCCATCCGGGAGGAACTCAAAGTAAAGCCGCTGCTCCTTCACATCGAGAGGAGCCAGATGAGGTGGTTCGGGCATCTGGTCAGGATGCCACCCGAACGCCTCCCTAGGGAGGTGTTTAGGGCACGTCCAACCGGTAGGAGGCCACGGGGAAGACCCAGGACACGTTGGGAAGACTATGTCTCCCGGCTGGCCTGGGAACGCCTCGGGATCCCCCGGGAAGAGCTAGACGAAGTGGCTGGGGAGAGGGAAGTCTGGGTTTCCCTGCTTAGGCTGTTGCCCCCGCGACCCGACCTCGGATAAGCGGAAGAAGATGGATGGATGGATGGATGCATACTAATGGGTTTTCTTTTGTATTATATTTTTTAAATGAATTTAGTAACGTAAATGTTAGAATAATTGTTTCTAAGTCAGTGGTTCTTAACCTTGTTGGAGGTACCGAACCCCACCAGTTTCGTATGCGCATTCACCAAACCTTTCTTTAGTGAAAAATAAAATGTTGTTTTTTTTCAAATTCAAGTCAAAGTTATATGTTTTTGGTAACACGTTAGTATGGGGAACATATTCTAAGTAACAAAGACTTAATTTAGAGTTATTTGGTTAGGGTTAGGGTTAGAGAGTTAGGGCCAGGGTTAAAGGGTTAGGGTTAAAATAAGGCCATGCCGAATAAGGCATTAATAAGTGCTTAATAATGACTAGTTAAGAGCCAATCTGTTACTAATTTGCATGTTAATAAGCAACTAATTAATGGTGAATATGTAAAGTGTTACGATGTTTTTTTTTTACTAGTGCGCAAAATGAACCGTGCATGAACATCACCTTGTTCAAACAACAAAACCAACACAGTGCATATTGTAAACTCACAACAAATTACACACCTGCAAATCAATGTGACTTCTGCTGTTGCCATATCCACAATACGCCAATAGGGAGAACTTTTTATTTACACAATGAGTCATGTGTGTCTTGACCTCCGCCGAACCCCTGAGGCCGACTCACCGAACCCGGGTTAAGAACCACTGATCTAAGTTATCACAAAACTTTGTGTTTCAATGAGTTCCGGGCGAGCAGACAAAAGATGTCTTTGATACCACCAAGCAAAAGGCTTGAAAAACTCCGCTTTGTAGGTTGGGGAACGACATGAGGGTGTCGGTTTCTTTGATGTATTGTAATTCGCAGGAAGATTTTGTCTTGAGCCGAGATATAAAAAGCAGACAAAAGGCAGGGCCTGACCCCCCTCCAGGCATTTTTTCTTTGAACTGTTTTGTAACCAAAGGCGGCGGCTGTTTATGACCCCCGCACCTTTCGAAACAGCTGTTGCTATGTAATCAGGGAAAGTCCAAATAAAAGAGGAGGCGTACAATCTCTCGTCAGAGCGTGGTGGGACAAGCTTACTGGTGAACGCGCTCTCCTCATTGAGCCAAATTTAATTCTGTCTCTGTTTGATTCCTTGCTTCTTTGTCTAATAGATGTAATCAGTGTTTGAACCTGACAGTTTATGACAACCTTTTTCCAAAACACAATATAGAATGTGAGATATAACAGGATAATGCACAGATGCATCATTTATTTTCAAAGCGGTGACCAAAATGTGACACCCCAAAAATGTACTGTCGGACTCCATTTTTATGACTTGATGGGGTCCCCAGTTTTGAATGGTTGACCAAATACTTATTTTCCTCCATAATTTACAAATCTTTAAAATTCCTAAAATGTGAATTCCTCGATTTTTTTTTTCTGTCTCTCACAGTTGAAGTGTACCTATGATGAAAATTACAGACCTCTGTCATCATTTTAAGTGGGAGAACTTGCACAATCGGTGGCTGACTAAATACTTTTTTGCCCCACTGTATATGTATATATATGTATATATATATATATATATATATATATATATATATGTGTATGTATGTGTCTATATATATAGACATTTTATATATATATATATATATATATATATATATATATATATATATATATATATATATATATATATATATATATATATATATGTATGTATGTGTCTATATATATAGACATTATATATGTATATATATATATATATGTATATATGTATGTATGTATGTGTCTACATATATATAGACATTATATATATATATATATATATATATATATATATATATATATATATATATGTATATATATATATAGACATTATATATATATGTATATATATATGTATATATATGTATGTATGTATATATGTATATATATGTATATGTATATATGTGTATATATATGTATATGTATATATGTATATATATATGTATATATATGTATATGTATGTGTCTATATATATATAGACATTATATATATATATATATATGGACATATATATATATATATATATATATATATATATATATATAGACACAGTGGGGCAAAACGTATTTAGTCAGCCACCGATTGTGCAAGTTCTCCCACTTAAAATGATGACAGAGGTCTGTAATTTTCACCATAGGTACACTTCAACTGTGAGAGACAGAATGTGAAAAAAAAAATCCAGGAATTCACATTTTAGGAATTTTAAAGATTTGTAAAATATGGAGGAAAATAAGTATTTGGTCAACCATTCAAAACTGGGGACCCCATCAAGTCATAAAAATGGAGACCCACAGTACATTTTTGGGGTGTCACACACATATGTATTGCCGTGTGGATTTTGGCCAAATTGACCATCCGTATTTCTTAATGTCAGCAACTTTGAATGAAGCTCATCACTCTGTGCCAAACCGTCTTTGTTTTTGGCAAACACCTCAATTGTTCGTAGCATAGTGATGTTCTCACAGTCAGGTATGTATATAAAAAAAAAAAACAGCGACAAGGTTATCAGCTTTAGCATGGGGGGCATTGGTCCCTTACACTTCCTGTCACATACGCAGTTGGATTCCTCCTGTTCCTCCTGGTGGCAAGGTGAAGGAATTACGCCCACCAAATGCTCCGTCCCCCCTGGGGCCTTTCCATTAACCTTCTTCAACGGTGGTCACTGGCAATGGGCCGAACAAGCGCCATTCCACAGGGGTGAGCTAGCACATCTGGGAGGAAGGACAGGATACAATTGAAAAATTCTTCCTAAAATGGATGGAATAGGCATACATTTATATTTAGGTTAGGATACATGGAGACTCCAATGTGTGCACACCTCAATCACGGTTTCATTCATTCCCCGAGAGCAGAGTGTACGCCGAGGCTGACATTAGAGGAAATTAAATCTCCTGCCGGAATGTGCCGGCCCATTTTTTTTAAGACGCTCCTGTTTCTGCCACCCATAATCTGCTCATCTGGTCGTTCGGGCTTTGTAGTGTGGAATGTCATGAAAGGGAGAATTTAGCGAGGCAACCGTGCTTACACGTAATCCCACCCGCGAGCCGAGCCGAGCTTTTAACACTTTTTTAATTTTTTTTTTTCCTACGGCGTATATGGTAGAAGACGCTTTCATTCAACCGCGCGTGCAGAGCTCAGTAAAGTCTCATACAGTTAAGTTGGTTGTTGAACTCTTTAAATCAGCCAATAGACGTTGCTTTGACATAATCCTGACAAACAGACTAAAAATTCCCAAGGAACGTGACATAAATCCACAACTGCATGCATCAAATATAGCAAGAGGATAACGGTACATTATTATAAACCAGCAGAATTCATTGAGCCTCGTCTGTTTTCAAATTCTGGGGAACATAAACTCCAGGTGTTTTTTTCTCGTGCATGAATTTGATAAACCTTCAAAAGAAGGATGAGCTAAAGAGTTTAAACAATTAAATAAAAAATGTAATGGCGGTGCTGACACCATCCCAATGACTTTATTCACATCCATTAGAATAATACATAATGTTGGATATCAGTGGTCTTCAGTGATGACTTCAATGATGACCTCTCAAAATAATTATAACAAAATAATGAATTATTTGCCAGCACGGTGGAGGAGGGGTTGGTGCATGTGCCTCACAATACGAAGGTCCCTAGTAGTCCTGAGTTCAATCCCGGGCTCGGGATCTTTCTGTGTGTAGTTTGCATGTTCTTCCCGTGACTGCGTGGGTGAGTACTCCGGCTTCCTCCCACCTCCAAAGACATGCACCTGGGGATAGGTTGATTGGCAACACTAAATGGTCCCTAGTGTGTGAATGTTGTCTATCTGTGTTGGCCCTGGAATGAGGTGGCGACTTGTCCAGGGTGTACCCGCCTTCCGCCCGTTTGCAGCTGGGACAGGCTCGAGCACCCCCCGTGATCCCAAAAGGGACAAGCGGTAGAACACGGATGGATATTTGTTTGCTTACTATGGTATATTATGTATTTATTATTTATTTGTTCACTGTTCTGTAATAGAGAACAATGAAATTGTATTAAATGTCTGTTATGAAAAGGGGTAAGATTAAATAAACTGATTCTTCCTACTCCTTCTTCCTTCAAACACGACGAGTTGAGTTTATACCAAAAAGTTATATTTTGGTTTCATCTGACCACATGACATTCTCCCAATCCTCTGCTGTATCGTCCATGTATCCATTTTGGTATGAACTCAACTCGTTGTGTTTGGAGGAAGAAGAATACTGAGTGGTATCCCAAGAACACCACACCTACTGTGAAGCATGGGGGTGGGAAACATCATGCTTTGGGGCTGTTATTCTGCTAAGGGGACAGGACGATTGATCCGTGTTAAGGAAAGAATGAATGGGGCCATGTATCGTGAGATTTTGAGCCAAAACCTCCTTCCATCAGTGAGAGCTTTGAATGGTTGACCAAATACTTATTTTCCACCATAATTTACAAATACATTCTTTAAAATTCCTACAATGTGAATTCCTGGAATTATTTTTTTTTACATTCTGTCCCTGACAGTCGAAGTGTACCTATGATGAAAATTACAGACCTCTGTCATCATTTTAAGTGGGAGAACTTGCACAATCGGTGGCTGACTAAATACTTTTTTTCCCCACTGTACATGTATATGTATATATATATATATATATATATATATATATATATATATATATATATATATATATATATATATATATATATATATATATATATATATATGCATATGTATATGTACATATATACTGTATGTATATGTATATGTACATATTTACTGTATATATATATATATATATGTATATGTACATATATACTATATATATATATATATATATATGTACATATACATATATATATATATATATATACGCAGAAACATACTGTAATAACTTTAAGTAAAAAAATGAAGATTAAAAAGTAATTACAAACAAATAATGTTTAAAAAATAACTAAAAGCTTGCCTTTTTTATATATGCATAGTATGTATATATTATTAATGTTGTAAATACAAATCTTTATATATCTAGAAAGCGTAGTCCTAAAGAGGTAGGCATGGTCTCAAAAAGGTAAGAAATACAAAAATGTGTGTGTCGGTGTTTGTGGGTGTGTGTGTGTGTGTGTGTGTGTGTGTGTGTGTGTGTGTTTTCACCCCCACCCACAGAGACAAAGAAATTGACGAAGGTTCACTCAGTTTTTTTCATTCTGCTCCACATAGCTAAAAAAGTTTTTGACAGATTTTGTAGAAACTTTCAGGAAATGTCAGATACAGGGTAAAGCACAGATGATTGGACTGTGGGGGTGATCTGGATCCTTGTCTGGATTCAGAATATTTGAATGTATTTTTTTACTATTGCGCGGTAGGGCCTGGTTTTCTAGTTATAAAGACATTCATGGTATGGGTTTGTAAAGATGTTTGTGTTGTACTGTACATTCCTTTTCCTGACTTCTGCAGCCTCTGCCCATGTATTTGCTGGTCACTGACTTCAAACTGGAATTAGGCTTCTCAAACAGAAAAATAGCCCAGAAGCTAAACACACGAAAAAAAAACATGATCACAAATACACACATCCATACTTGATAGATGAATATGTTCCGCTTGCCAAATGTATGAGTTCAAAAAGCATTTGGTTGCACAGTTGACGGCTTTACGACTCTCTCCTCATGACACGGATTCAATGCATATTTCATCATTTCTACTCTCGATCACAATGTTCTCAAACTGTTTTCCCTTTTCTCTCTCTCTCTTTCTCCTCCATGGCTG
Organism: Nerophis ophidion; assembly: GCF_033978795.1. Taxonomy (NCBI): domain Eukaryota; kingdom Metazoa; phylum Chordata; class Actinopteri; order Syngnathiformes; family Syngnathidae; genus Nerophis; species Nerophis ophidion. The sequence continues at coordinate 20,502,313 of NC_084631.1, read as the reverse complement.
ATCTTCGATGCACGGGCTTTGCAGCAACAGGAGCAGGACCCTACCAACCTGTACATCTCCAACCTACCCATTTCCATGGACGAGCAGGAGCTAGAGAACATGCTGAAGCCTCTCGGGCACGTCATCTCCACCAGGATACTGAGGGATGCCAACGGGGTCAGCAGGGGAGTTGGCTTCGCCAGGTACGCTCGACTAATGGGACCAAAATCAGATTAACGCCGGCATTCACTTTAGTTGAAATGATTATCATTGGTAATCATTAATAAAGTGATTAAAGAATTTACCGCAACTTACCGTCTGTAGGGCAGAATTACTCAAAATCCCTGAAATGTCTCTGGAAACACATTTCGTGCAACAGCATTGTGCGTCGGTGGTGCAGTCGATTCGGTAGTTACAGGCTTCTGAAACAAGTCGATATGGAATATGCCAGTGGTGTGCAGTCAGGGCCAACAAGGCCTTCTCTCCTGGCCTAAAATACCGTATTTCCTTGAAAAGCCGCCGGTGCGCTATTTAATTCAAAAACTCTTCTCACTCCTGCGCTCATTCAAGGCATGCGGTAAAAGTAAGCAGGCGCTAATAATTTTAAAACTTCTTCTCACCCCTATACTTACCAATGGCATGCAGTACAAAATTGAGTGTGATATAAAAAAAATAATTAAAAAATAAACAATTCTTCTGCAGCCGCGGCCCGGTGGTTGGGGACCACTGTTCTACATGTCATCGCGCCCACCTTTGCCCCATACTATCTGCGTGCCGGTCGGACGCATGTATATCGCTGCTTCTCATACGAGATTGCAATGCATACTTGGTCAACAGCCATACCGTTTACACTGATGGTTGTGATATAAACAACTTTAACACTCTTACTAATATGCGCCACACTCTGTGAACCCACAGCAAACACATTTCTGGAGAACATTGGCTCTGTAACACATTATAAACGCAACATAAGAATTACCCAGAATTCTAAAGCATCCATGACTATTGGCTATATTATACACACGTCCCCAACCCCGCCCACCTCAACCGGCGCACGGAGAGGGGGGTGTTTGGTTCTAGCGGGGTGTATAATATAGCCAAGAGTCATTGATGCATTGGAATTCTGGATAATTATTATGTTGCGTTTATAATGTGTTACGGAGCCGATGTTCTCCATAAATGTGTTTGGTGTGGGTTCACAGAGTGTGGCGCATATTAGTAAGAGTGTTAAAGTTGTTTTATATCACAACCATCAGTGTGATCTGTATGGCTGTGGAACAAGACCCCTGGTTTACACATGGTAAAAGCAAAAAAAAAAAACTCCGCCATTTGGGAAATGACGACAGGGGAAGTGTCACTTGTGACGTCACGACTTTGACCCGGCGGTAAAAGTAAGCATACGCTAATAAATTCGGGGAGTGATTTCGACCCGGCAGTAATACATGGCAGGCGCATATTACATGCCCGGCGGCTATTCAAGGAAATACGGTAACCAGAAATCGTGATCATAATCAAAGATACAATTTTTTTTTTTTTTTTTTTACTTTTCCTGAATATCTAAAAGCATTCCCATCCTCTTTATGTAGTATTATGCCCGTTCCAGTGTTGTTGTTTTTAGTTTTGGTTTGTATCAAATCAGAATTCAGCTAGTTTATGTTGCCATGCTGTGCCCAATCAAAAATGCGGGCGTCCATGAATTGTAAGTTAACAGGGACATACAGTTGATAGACTGTTACGATAGCCAATCAGATCACGAGTTGTTGTCAGTAAGGCCTTCTACATGGCCGAAAGTTGAACGTTACATTTACGCGTCCTCTGATTGGATAATCACCGGGACCGTTATCGGGTGAATTCGGGAACATAGAGCTGATAGACAGTTGCGATAGCCAATCAAATCACAAGTTGTTGACAGTGGCCTATCTAAATAGCCCGATGTTAACTCGACTGTGATTGGATACTCACTTGTCTTTCCAAAGTGAGTATCCAATCACAAGTTTCAATTTAGTAGGAAGCAGGAAGTGTTGCGCCGTAGCCAGACCATGATAGCAGACACGGAGAACTAAACGTTGAATAGATTAGATTAGATAGTACTTTATTTATTCCGTCAGGAGAGTTCCTTCAGGAAAATTACAATTTTCAGCACAATCCCATTCAAGATCAGACAAACATTAAAGGGAGACAGAACAGGATCGCTGACGGGTCTGCCGGCTTCCAGCGCCCCTTACAAAAAAAGATGAGATACAGGTAAACAAGGGGGGGAGAAAAAAATAGAAGATTAAAATAAAATAAAAAAATCGGTCTTAGCCTGGGCCCTGGAGAGGGGGTGCAGACTGAGGCCAAGGGAAAAAAACAACAACTCATAGCCATAGTACACACCCCTCTTACATGTGTGTAAGAGGGGTGTGTACTATGGCTATGAGTTGTTTTTGTATGTGGCAGATATATATTTGCAAGGTCATTTTCAAGAAAGATATTGAAAGAGAAACTACATCTTGTAAGACGATGTCGGCCAACCCCGTCTGGCGATGAAATGCTCGCCATTTCCACTTGAATAAGCCGCCGACGAGGGGTACCACTGGCTTATATGACGTTGAATAGGTCCTACTAGTTGTGAATTAAAATATTTTATTAGTTCACTTTTAATGTTTTTTGCAATTTAAATTTTGACAGTATCACATAAGATATGTTTTAAGTGCGCATGCGTTTTAATTGATTTTTAAATGCACCAGAAAATACCCCGATTTGCACACTGTTGATGTGGTTCAATCCAAAGCAGGAAGTAAATGTGTTCCTGTATAGTATTTGTCAGGTTAAAACATCAATGACATCTATTAAAACAGACAAGAAGCAAGGAAATAAACAAAGACAGAATTCAGTTTGGCTCAATTTGAGGAGAGACGGATTAACACTGTACCCTTGTACATTGTCTCAGCACGCTCTGGTGAAAGATTGTACGCCACCTCTTTATATTTGGAGTTTCCCTGTTTACATAACAACTAGTGTTCCTAAAGGAATGGAGGGTATGTAAACAGCCATTGTTTTCGGTCACATTTACACAAAAGAAAAAGATGCTTCAGGCTTGAGCTGGTCCTGGATCGAGCTTGGGCAAGTCTTAGATCGCAATAGATAACCCCTCCCGTCTCCTTCCAACGTACACAATGGAATTTTACAAGCGTTTGGCTTGGTACAACAAAGACAGCCTCCGTCTGCTTGCCGGAAGTTTCCAAAAACGGAAACTTTTGTGATAATTTACACATAATTATTGTAACAGTATTTCTCCCGTGCTGACATAAATTATGGTATATTGAGAGGTAATCTTTAAAGTCGGACATCACTGAAGGCCGAGGTGGGAACCGCACAGCCCAACATTGGAATATGTTTACCGGGACAATGGTTCGGTCCATGAGAAATTTGAACACACACAAAACAAAACAAATGATAGAATAGTCTATTAAAATATATACAGGACAGAGTTTTCTTAGCACTTTCAGCCTAAAATAGCCCATTAAAAACACAAAAGGAGTAACAAGTCCACAATAACATTGATAAATATTTATTTTTAGGAATAATATTTTTTTTGTCACAATGAACGCAATGTTAGCTCGTTAAGCGCATACTGTATATTATACAGTGTCAATGTTTTGTTTTGTATGAACAAGGTTTGTCCCGATACCAATATTTTGGTCCCGGTACCAAAATGTGTTTCGATACTTTTTGATAATTTTTCTAAGAAAAGTACACTACAAAAAATGGCATTATTGGCTTATTTTACCACAAAATCGTACGGCACATTAAACATAAGTTTTCTATTGCATTCGAAGAAAATGTTGTCCTTAAATAAAATAACGAAACATACAAGACAATGTGTCTTATAGTAGTAAGTAAGCAAACAAAGGCTCCTATTTTGTTTGCTGAAGTATGCAGTAACATATTGTCATTTTTCATTGTATTGTTTTGTCAAAACTATGAGGGACAAGCTGTAAAAATGGATTATTGTTTGATTACTGTTAATATCTTAATATGTTATTTTTTTCCATTTTAACATGTTTTATCTACTCTTCTGTTAAAATGTAATAATCACTTATTCCCATGTTGTTTTATACTTTACATTAGTGTTAGATGATACCACAAATTTAGGTATCAATCCGATACCAAGTCGTTACAGGATCATACATTGGTCATATTCAAAGTCCTCTTGTGTCCAGTGACATATTTCCTGAGTTTTTAAAAAATAACATGAATTTATAAAAAAAGAAAAAAAGATTTTGTTACAATAAAACATATCGATGTAATCATAGTAGTATCAACTAGATACACTATTGTACTTGGTATCATTACAGTGGACGCTGTCTTTTGTTAGCGGTGATGCCGGTGAGCTATTGTATTCTTCTATGGTGTGTAGTGAAGCATGTTTAGCTATTCCTCGTCCTGCAGGGATTATACTTGTAAGAAACGTACTTTATTCGTCGCCATAGAGGCGGGGATTAGTGATTTACAAGTAGTTAAAACACTGCATACTGCGGATGGATGTTAGCCACTAGCTAGCCATGTCTTCAAGCATTTCTTCCTGAGGGTGTTTCAGTGTTATAACTTCACTTTTATCTTTAGTTTTTAGGCCAAAATGCGTCCGTTCTCTCTTTTCTGTCTACACATATTGTCTGCTTGTAAGTACTCCATGATTGTGCGCTGCCGAACATGCTCCTCTGCTCGTAAAACCAGCAATGTCATGACGTGGCGACGCGCCGTCATGCCCGTTTTTTGAAGATGTGCATGTCATGCAACGCGCATTGGGGCCATGGGGTCAACCTGTAGAGTTCCACACATCTGGTGCGTGCAAAACAGCAGCAGCCGGCTGTGGCCTGCGGGCCGGTTTCTAATACTAATCAAATATCAACCCAGAGGCCATAGATAATGCCTTGACTTTGACAAATACAGTAGGTCCTAGAAGATAGGTATCAATCTAATATAGTTTTAAACGGAAATTGTTATTAGAAAAAGGAATACATTGGCACTCAACGAGGGTGGACGCTCCCCTTTCCTCTCCCTTATCTCTCCTGCTTGCTTCTTTGTTTTGTCTTGTCTTAACTTTCTTGTTGCCTCTTTTTGCACTGCTCTCCAAATCTAAACATTGGAACTATTTACTGGCCTCAACAAAATTGACAAGATCTTGGGTTTGGGGGAACCTGCTGTCGTGGTGAAGCGGTTGTTGCTGGACACACGACGGACTCTTGGGAGAAGAAGGAGGGCCGCGTGCCTGGCGACCCTTTTCTGTCGAGGACGTGAAGATATCCACCTATTTGGAGTTAGGACAACAGGACATCTGCTGATTGGAGTAAGCGTTGCTCTGGTTTGTCGACAAATTGGAAGTCGCTGGCAGTCTTCAATGTACCCCAAAGCTGCCATAAGTGATTGGAGGATGCGGGAAGAACTGTTTTGAGGAGCAGTCATAGACAATTAAGAGTGAAAAGCAAATATTATTTTCACTCGCATACAAAATCATTCTAACTTGGATTGTTTCCCTGGCTTCAAGACTCTCCCGGAGAACAGCGCAGCGAAGACACAACAAACTCCCTTCTTTTCTCTCATGGACACACACCTGTTGACCAACGGCTCAATACATCAAGGCCGCAGAACAGAGACACACTACGGGCTTACACACGGACACATCCACAAAAAAATATACGCCACACATACACCCCCCCAACCCAACGCCCTCGACGCAAATCCCATAGGGGTGATGAATGGATGGTCAGCGCCTGAGAGCTGCGGCCTACCACCATTACCTTGAACTACCTTCCCTCTGTTGCTAGATATCTCGAGATGTATGTTGTAATATGTATATGTGCTTTGCTATGGAGGTTTTTTCCCACTCCGAACTGGGCCCCCTTAGTAGCCCAGTCTGGATTGTATTTTTTTACTCATCCTTCCTCGGTGTTTACCTTTTTCCCATCTTTTACGGGGCGCCTTATGGCGACCCATCAGCGTTTTTGTTCTGTAACCCTGTACACTGTTTGTCTAGTCTTGAACAGGTTTGTGCTGAAAACAAAGTTTCGTTGTACTTGTGCAATGACAATAAACACCTATCCTATCCTAAAGTATAACACTTTTAATAACGAGGTTAACCGATATCAGAACAAAAATGACGGAAATCTACTGATGGTCCAGAAAGGTAAAACCAGACAATATCATAAATTGCACCACAAAGACTTTCAGCTACAGCATGATTGCAAAAGCCATGACAAAGAAAAACGACACAACCCAATAACATGAAGCCTGCAACACAACTTTAAGCCCTTAAAGATGCGTTCGAGCAAAGCAAGTTACGGCGGAGCACGGACTCGTGGAACTATTACTGGTAGCCGAGGAGAAGCCCGCTTATGAGAAACAAATGAACAGAGGTGATGGATGAAGGAGGCTTTGGGAGCGAGGAAGCGAGGGGCCAGCACCATCAACACAGATGAGGGGACATACATGCTTCCCCACACCTGGGACGCTGTCCGTCAACGGCGATGCCAGGGTGGAGAAGAAATACTGCACGCACTCAAAAATGCTGGGTTAATTGGATAACCCAGTTTATGAGTTGCGAGTGTTGGGTTGAATTTTGGAGTTATTTTTATAGCTAGTTACCTGACAGATATCAGTAATATTTTTACGCTACTTTATATTAGAAATGGCAAGAGTGGAAAATGAATGTCACATAGCAAAAAGAAGAAGCTCATGACTATGGTGTAGGCATGGACTACAATGGCGGACACGCACATATTTTCAGGACTTATGCAGATCCCAAATACACATCAGCAGGTACCAGAAGGAAAGAAACGTTGGTTTTGCATAACGTTGTTGAACAAAACGGCAGATAATGGATGCCATTTTGCGATCCTTATACACACACCATAAAAATACTGGTATGTTTAATGCGCCGACAATCCATCAAGCGGTGCGGCTTCATAGCTTACCAAAGTCGTACTAAAACATTTAGACAGATTTTTGAGTGCCGTGTGTAATGTTGTATATTCTCAATGGAACTGTAGAAGTCGCTTCCTAGCAGCTCCACTGTAGACACGGCACAAGAGCCAAGCATGCAGGTTTTAACAAGGTTTTAATGATCTGTTATTTTAACAAAGTCTTTCACCAGTTACGTCTGTATCCTCTCTTCTCTTCTGCTCCTGGCCGCTTACTGTTAAAGACAAACGATGATTAGATTAACACGTACCACCTGTGAAATCTAATCAGCTGCCAGCTGTGCCTTGCCATCAGCACTGCCCCGCCCCCGTCGTGATGGTGCTCTGTCCTCAGCACCATGGACGGAGGCGGTGACCTTTGCTCCTGCAGGCAGCGCTGACAACATCTGCCTCCACAGGAACAGCCCTAAATCACTAGTGTCTCAAAGGGCTGCACAAACCACAACACAAACCACTACGACATCCTCGGTAGGCCCACATAAGGGCAAGGAAAACTCACACCCTGTGGGACGTCGGTGACAATGATGACTATGAGAACCTTGGGGAGGACGAAGGCAATGGATGTCGAGCAAGTCTAACATGATGCTGTGAAAGTTCAATCCATAGTGGATCCAGCACAGCCGCGAGAGTCCAGTCCAAAGCCGGATCCAACACCGCAGCAAGAGTCCCGTCCACAGCGAAGCCAGCAGGAAACCATCCCAAGCGGAGGCGGATCAGCAGCGCAGGAATGTCCCAGGCCGATACACAGGCAAGCAGTCCATCCTGGGTCCCGACTCTGGACAAGCGGTCCATCCTGGGTCCCGACTCTGGACAACCAGTACGTCATCCATGGCCATCGGACCGGACCCCCTCCACAAAGGAGAGTGGGACATAGGAGAAAAAGAAAAGAAACGGCAGATCAACAGGTTTATAAAGGGAGTCTATTTAAAGGCTAGAGTATACAAATGAGTTTTAAGGTTAGACTTAAATGCTTCTATTGAATTTAAAGTTTTGGTGGTCTTTACTGGCATCATCTATCAGTTTACACGTATCTCTTATGTATGACTGCCATCTACCGGTCACATATATCAATACACCATGTACCAAATAAATATGCTTCGAAGTCGGTAATCACAACAAGAATCATGCAGTTCATTTGGCGCACCGGTTTATAAGGCGCACTGTCGATTTTTAAAGAGAACGAAAGGATTTTAAATGCGCCTTATAGTCCGAAAAACACTGTATGTTGCATGAAACTACTCTGACAAGTACAATTTGTCCAAAAAAGTTACTGAGACGCTGGGTTTATACGGCATGTTATTTACTCACCTGTAAAGAGGGAGGGCAAAAAATAATAATAAATGCCTCGGTTTAACGTCGATCTTATGCCAGGACATACGCTTAAGCAATTTTGTGTAAATAAAAGAAGTGTACAAGCACAAGGTAACGCCACATGGACCTCCTGTCCAGACAGCCTTTGTCAGAGAAGACACGAGGGTGTTGCAGAAAGAAGCAGGAGTATGAAACAAAGGCCAGGTATGAAGAACTCATCTTCTAGGTTATTATAAAGAGAATGAAGTGAGAACACAGTATGAGATGGAGGTAGAATGAGCTACAGAGAGCATTAGAAATGTGTAGAATAGGAGAAGTTTTCAAGCATACCTACTCAGTGGCCTAGTGGTTAGCGTGTCTGCCCTAAAATCGGTAGGTTGTGAGTTCAAACCCCGGCTGAGTCATACCAAAGACTTTAAAAATGGGACTCATCCCCCCCCTGTTTGGCACTCAGTATCAAGGGTTGGAATTGGGGGTTAAATCACCAAAAAGGATTCCCGGGCGTGGCACCGCTGCTGCTCTCTGCTCCCCTCACCTCCCAGGGGGTGGTCAAAGGGATGGGTCAAATGCACAGGACAATTTTCACCACACCTAGTGTGTTTGTGACAATCATTCGTACTTTAAATTAAACTTACTCAATGGCTCGGTGGTTAGAGTGTCCGCCCCGAGATCGGTAGGTCGTGAATTCAAACCCCGGCCGAGTCATACCAAAGACTATAAAAATGGGACCCATTACCTCCCTGCTTGGCACTCAGCATCAAGGGTTTGAATTGAGGGTTAAATCACCAAAAAGGATTCCCGGGCGTGGCACCGCTGCTGCTCACTGCTCCCCTCACCTCCCAAGGGGTGAACAAGGGGATGGGTCAAATGCAGAGGCCAAATTTCACCACACCTAGTGTGTGTGTGACAACTATTGGTAATTTCACTTAACAAAGAAATGGAATGGAACACACAGTAGGAAGGGAATTGGGTGGAACTCGCGTGAGAGGAAGGTTGGGGGAATTATTTTGCAAAGCATTCTCCTGAAAATGATGGAAAGCGCCACTCTACATAGCAATTGACCCTGTGGTCAAAGTTGGAATTGCCACAAAACACATTTTTAAGATATTCAACACTGCCATCTGGCGGCTAAAGTGGAAAATGCTACCCTGGATTTCGTCACGTTTCATGTGTCAGGAAAAAATGGAAGAATGGGGCCATATGAATCCCCTTTCTTACTGTACAGTAGTTTAAATCATTCCATACTGGAATATCTGTTTTGTGTACGTGCACAGGAGGGGTTGGGGACAAATGATCGATTCTGTATTGATGGAAAAATATCCATGTATGGATTATTGCACTTGTTAAAATAATAATACAGTAGGTTTTAAAATGTGTGACTAAACACAGGCAGGAGGAGAGGTGGAAACTCTGTTAACCGCAAAGCATGCTTAAGTAGGAAGTAGTGAACAGCAAACGAATAAGTGCTCTGCACATTTCAACAGAAGTCTGACTGGGATTGTGTTACAACACAGAGTAAGGAAGAGTATCAACCAGATGAATAAATCAGGTGGTAGAATATCGAAACAGTGTGACCTCGATCTAAAAGGAATTAGTATAAAATACTATATAAAGTGTGGAATCATTATGATCCTGGAGTCAGGGGCGCCGCTAGGGATTTTGGGCCCCATGAAAAAATCTTCACAGGGCCCCCAACACATAATTTCAGCATCATTAAGGGCCTCTCTGGGCCCCCCTCCATCATGGGCACCTAGAATCCGTCTCCTTTACCCCCCGTTTTTGGCGCCCCTGCCTGGAGTGCCACAAAAATGTTTTACTGTTGTTTACTATTTGGCTTATTGGCCAGATGTGCATATTTCTTCCTCTCTGTGTAGCTTATACGTTTAAAGCATTTGTATACATCTATTTGCTACCCATTACTTTTGACTGCAGGTAAAATGTAGTGTTTGCTAAAGACCATAACAGTATTCGTGCAGTGTCAATACAGCTTGTGAGTGTGCCTTACACACACTGAGGCATCATGTATCCATTGCTACTAACTAAAAAACACCAAACCCTAATGATTGCATTGTATGATACATCCGCAAGAATAAAAACAATTTTCTTCAAAATATCTCTGAGTATAAAAACAATGTTATTCCATTATAAAAAGTATTCACAAGTATAAAAACATTTTTTTTTTCCATTTAAAACAATTTTTAAGTAAAATGCACGTTATAACCCCAATGTGTATTTTAGTCTTTACCTTCGATTACCTTCTACATTGTTCTAACTTCTACGCTCCTTTTTTTTTTTACCTTTTATTTACCTTCTACTTAACTTATTTTACCTTGTATGTATATTGTTTTACCCTCCGTCTTTTACCTGTTTATTTACCTTATTTTACCTACTATTTGCCTTATTATTTAACTTGCATTTACCTAAATTTAAGATATTTTACCTTGTTTTATCTTTTTTAACTTATATTCTCCTTTTACCTTCTTTTATCTTCTTTTACCTTCTTATGTATCTCTTTTTTAATACCCTGTATTTACAGTATTTTACCTTCTATTTACATTTATTTACCTTCTATTTAACTTATTTTACCTTCTATACTCCTTCTTTTACATTCTATTTAACTTTTATTTATCTTTTATGTACATTATTTTACATCTTTTACATCTTTTACCTGTTTATTTACCTTATTTTACATTTAACATATTATACTTTGTTTTATCTATTACTTTCTAGTCTACTTCTTGTACCTTATTTTATACTCTTATCTTAGTTTTTTAAATCTTTTATTTACCTTCTATTTACTCTTTTTACATTTATTTACCTTCAATTTAACTTATTTTACCTTCAATATTCCTTCCTTTACATTCTATTTACCTTCTACTTAACTTCTTTTACCTGTTTATTTACCTTACTTTACCTCTTATTTGCCTAATTTAATTTATTGACCTTAATTTAACATATGTACCTTGTTTTATCTTTGTTACCTTCTATTCTCCTTCTTTTACCTTTTTTATCCTCTTTTATCTTTGATATACATTTTTTTTTTTTACCTTTTGTTTACAATATTTTACCTTCTATTTAACTCATTTTACTTTCTATGTTCCTTCTTTTATATTGTATTTACCTTCTTGTACATGTTCTTAACTACTTTTACTGGGTACTATTTACATTTTTGACCTTTTATTTATTTTTCTTTTACCTGTTTATTTACCTTATTTTACCTCTTATTTGCCTTATTGAATATTTATGTTCCTTAATTTAACAGATTTTAACTTATTTGAACTTGTTTTATCTTTGTTACCTTCGATTCTCCTTCTTTTACCTGCTTTTATCCTCTTCTAGATTCCTTTTTTGTTTACCTTTTCTTTACATTATTTTACCTTCTATTTAACTCATTTTACCTTCTATATTCCTTCATTTACATTCTATTTACCTTCTTGTACATGTTCTTAAATACTTTTACTGGCTTCTTTTCACATTTTTGACCTTTTATTTATCTACTTTTACCTGTTCACTTACCTTATTTTACCTCTTATTTGCCTTATTTAACTTGTATTTACCTTAATTTGAAAAAAAATATATACCTTGTTTTATCTCTGTTACCTTCTATTCTCCTTCTTATACGTTATTGTATCCTCTTATCTTCTACATTCCTTTTTTTTTTACCTTTAGTGTACATTATTTTACCTTCTATTTAACACATGTTACCTTCTATATTCCTTCTTTTACATTGAATTTACTTTCTTCCACATGTTCTTAACTACTTTTACTGGCTTGTATTTACATTTTTTGACCTTTTATTTATCTCCTTTTACTTGTTCATTTACCTTATTATACCTCTTATTTGCCTTATTTAACTTTAATTTACCTTATTTTTAACTTATTTTACCTTGTTTTATCTTTGTTACCTTTTACCTGATACCTTATTGTATTCTCTCATCTTCTATATTCCTTTTAATTACATTTTGTTTACCCTATTTTACTTCTTGTCTTATTTAACTTTTTTTCCCCTTAATTTAACATTGTTTACCTTGTTTTATTTTTGTTACCTTCTATTCTCCTTCTTTTACCTTCTTTTATCCTCTTTTATCTTCTATGTTCGTTGTCTTTTGCCTTTTGTTTACATTTCTTTAACTTGTATTTAACTAATTTTACCTTCTAAATTCATTTTTTTTACATTCCATTTACCTTATTTTACATGTGCTTAACTACTTTTACTGGCTTCTATTTACATTTTTGACCCTTTATTTATCTCCTTTTACATTGTATTCACTTAATTTACCTTCAGTTTACTTTTTTTTTTGCCTCCTTGACTTCTACTACCTTCTATTTACCATATTTGACCTTCGACATGTATTCAGCACGCCCCGCGACCCTGAGAGGGACAAGCGGAAGAACATGGATGGATGGATTTCAGAACTGAGGGGTTCTATTCTGCTTTAAACACATTGACTTTAGGGGCATTCAGCCTTGGAGGTTGGACTATTTGAGAACCCGCTGTTACCTGTGTCAACAGACAGCTGCTGCGAGTTGGACCACAAGGGGCATTAGAGAGTAAACTGAGCTAAGTGTTTGCGGGCCGATCCATTACTGTTATCAGAGCCCATTACTCCAGCAAGAGCACTAATCATTGCGGACAGCCGCACTTGATGCCATTAACCAGCAACACACAAAGAAGCGGCTGCCTGCCTCACGGCCAAGCTGGCTCTCTCCGCCGCCAACCTTCCCCCTCGCCGTGCTTAGCGGCCGCCAGACAGTCTGGCTGGGCAGCTAGTTTGCAGGTGAAACAAACCGCCCGTCTGCCTTATTGACTCCGCGTAGACCCACCTGCTTTCTGTCCGCCTGCCTGCTCTGCCGCCGGACAAAGAGAAGGGCTGACAGAGGAGAAACAAACTGGGGCTCTGAATACATAAATGCATGAGAACTGGACCAGAATGTGCATCCCCACCGCTGAGAAAATCACAGAAAATAGTGGAGGAAAGCGAAGAACCAAATTAGATTTCCACGGGCAGTGAGCACTGTGATGCAAAAATCAAGAATTGTATTTTTTTGGTCAAATGACAAAACATGTCCACATAAATCACTTCTTCATAACAACTGAACATAAGAATAAATAAAAGGTGAAGCAAAGTTACTGGGCACGGCGTGGCGTCGTCGGGAGAGTGGCCTGGTTCGATCCCCACTTTCTACCTACAAACCCTGTTTCCATATGAGTTGGGAAATTGTGTTAGATGTAAATATAAACGGAATACAATGATTTGCAAATCCTTTTCAACCCATATACAGTTAAATGCACTACAAAGACAAGATATTTGATGTCCAAACTCATATTTTTTTTTTTTTTTGCAAATAATAATTAACTTAGAATTTCCTGGCTGCAACACGTGCCAAAGTAGTTGGGAAAGGGCATGTTCACCACTGTGTTACATCACCTTTTCTTTTAACAACAATCAATAAATGTTTGAGAACTGAGGAAACTAATTGTTGAAGCTTTAAAAGTGGAATTCTTTCCAATTCTTGTTTTATGTAGAGCTTCAGTCGTTCAACAGTCCGGGGTCTCCGCTGTTGTATTTTACGCTTCATAATGCGCCACACATTTTCGATGGGAGACATGTCTGGATCAAAAGTCCGTAATATCATCGCTTACGTGCAGTGATTTCTCCAGATTCTCTGAACCTTTTGATGATTTTACGAACCGTAGATGGTAAAATCCCTAAATTCCTTGCAATAGCTCGTTGAGAAATGTTGTTCTAAAACTGTTCGACAATTTGCTTACAAATTGGTGACCCTCGCTCCATCCTTGCTTGTGAATTACTTGGCATTTCATGGAAGCTGCTTTTATACTCAATCATAGCACCCACCTGTTCCCAATTAGCCTGCACACCTGTTGGATGTTCCAAATAAGTGTTTGATGAGCATTTCTCAACATTATCAGTATTTATTGCCACCTTTCCCCACTTCTTTGTCTTGTGTGGCTGGCATCAAATTCTAAAGTTAATGATTATTTGAAACAATTTTTTTTTTTTTATCAGTTTGAACATCAAATATGTTGTCTTTGTAGCATATTAAACTGAATATGGGTTGAAACAGATTTGCAAATCATCGTATTCCGTTTATATTTACATCTAACACAATTTCCCAACTCATATGGAAACGGGCTTTGTACATCAATCATCTCTTTGATGGACGTGTGAAAGTAAACAATGTGATAAAGAACATCATGGATAGCTGATCAGGACACTGTGCTTGGAGGCCGAAATTGGTGGTCGTACTTGACGGCCGCAACCACTTCATGGCTTCGCAAATGTTATGGAGTCCAAATCTAGACGTTGAGTAATCGCTTGACATACATGGTGGACAACAACGTTTAGTCTGCTTTGCCAGTCCAAATGCATTCGTAGTCTTGTCGAATCTTCGAGACATTCGAAAGTTCTCTTGCCGTTCAGCTGACACAACATACTCATTGACAAACATATCCCACCAGGCTGCCGTTCTTCCAGGCCTTATCAAAAAACGCTGTTGTATCAGAAATAGCGGCAATCGCGCATTTTCCTTCTCTTCTTGTGTGATTTCCAAACAGGCATGTCTGGATGACTCGCCTCCATCTTTCTGACGTCACTTCCTGTGTGGGGTGAGGTCTTTGTAGCGTCTCTTCCTCTCCGAACTCAGTTTGTAAACGATCAATGAGTCCATACAAAACTAAGAGCCGGAGATTTAAGAAAAAGATGGCGCACTTACTCGTCCAAAAAATTGTCCGAGGAGGGAGACCTTAGGCTATGTCTACACTAAGCCAGATAACCCCTTTAACAAATAATTATTTAGCCTAAGCCCCGTTTCACCCACACTAAACCATCGTTTAAGATTCCCCTCCTTGGCAATACAAAGCACACGCTACCTTTTTTTTATCACATCCATAGGAGCTCGCATTCTCGTTGACTCTCCTTTGACAAATGGACAAAGTTTTTCCGTAAGTTGAATCACAGCTGACTTGGACATTTGAAAGTTTTCTTGCCGTCTGAGAAGTGTTGTATCCCAAATAGCTGCAATCGCTTTCTCTTAAGGTATTCGAATATGTGTGATTTCCACAAACGTCTGTACATGTAGAAGAAGGAGAAACACGGCATGTCTGGATTACTCACCTCCACATTTCTAGTGGTTAGCTCAGAGTTACGAAACCGCTTTATTATGAAGCTGGATGTGGCATGGTCTTTCTGGCGTCACTTCCTCTCCGAACTCAGTTTGTAAACGATCAATGAGTCCATACAAAGCTAAGAGCCGGAGATTTAAGAAAAAGATGGCGCACTTACTCGTCTAAAAAATTGTCCCAGGAGGGAGACCTTAGGCTATGTCTACACTAAGCCAGATAACCCCTTTAACAAATAATTATTTAGCCTAAGCCCCGTTTCACCCACACTAAACCATCGTTTAAGATTCCCCTCCTTGGCAATACAAAGCACACGCTACCTTTTTTTTATCACATCCATAGGAGCTCGCATTTTCGTTGACTCTCCTTCGACAAATGGACAAAGTTTTTCCGTAAGTTGAATCACAGCTGACTTGGACATTTGAAAGTTCTCTTGCCGTCTGAGAAGTGTTGTATCCCAAATAGCTGCAATCGCTTTCTCTTTAGGTATTCGAATATGTGTTATTTCCACAAGTGTCTGTACATGTAGAAGAAGGAGAAACACGGCATGTCTGGATTACTCACCTCCATATTTCTAGTGGTTAGCTCAGAGTTACGAAACCGCTTTATTATAAGCTGGATGTGGCACGGTCTTTCTGGCGTCACTTCCTCTCCGAACTCAGTTTGTAAATGATCAATGAGTCCATACAAAGCTAAGTGCCGGAGATTCAAGAAATTAATCCATCCATCCATCCATTTTTTACCACTTGTCCCTTTCGTGGTTCCAGGGTGTGACGGTTTCGCACCGTTGTCGTGCGGGTTCTCAGGACCCTCAAGGAAGGACATTGTGGTGCAGGTTAGACCTTCCTTTATTTTTCAATAATAAAAAGTCTCTACGGGTTGCTTTTCAGCCTTGCCGTGTCCCGCTTCCTTTGCCACTCCACCTTTTCAGTCACGTGCATCTTCGTCTTCCTGTGGCTCTCCCTCGCTCTCGTTCAGCATCCGATTGCCTCTTGCTCCTTCTCTCTCTGTCTCTTCTCCCGGCGTTTACGGCCGCTGCCCTTTTATATAGTGTGAGAGGAGATTTAAATTGTGCCCAGCTGGGCGACCCACGCACCTCATAATATTTGCGGGGTTCATTCCGGCTTCGCTGTTTGCTAGTCCACGCCTCCTCGCCGCCATCTTGGGCCAGGCTCCGGCGTGCCACGCCTCGCTGTCGGACTGCCGGCCACGCCTCTTCACCGCCATCTTGGGCTGGGCTGCGGTGTGCCCTGCCTCGCTGTCATACTGCCGGCCATGCTTCCTTGCCGCCATCTTGGGCTGGGCTACAGTGTGCCCTGCCTCGCTGTCGGGCTGCCGGCTCCGGCTCTCCACACAGGGGGTGCTAGAGCCTAATAAAATTTGTCCGAGGAGGGGGACCTTAAACGCTGGTTTAGTGTGGCTGAAACGGTGCTTAGACTAAATAATTATTTGTTTAAGGGGTTAAATGACTTAGTGTAGACATAGCCATAGCCTCACTCTGCAACTGGCTGCTCGACTTCCTTAGTGAGAGGCCACAAGCAGGACGTGTTGGAAACAACACCTCCAGCACCATCATCCTGAGTGCGGGGGACCCGCAAGGCTGCGTGCTCAGTCCTCTGCTCTTCACCCTATTGACTGCACACCAACTTACAGCACCAATCACCTCATAAAGTTTGCGGACGACACAACTCTGGTGGGCCTCATCACCAAGGCCGACGAGACACACTACAGGAAAGAGGTGGATCTTCTGACCACGGGGTGCAGGAACAACCACCTCCTGCTAAATGTCAGCAAGACAAAGGAGATTGTTGTCGACTTTTAGAGAGGCCACGCCAACCACCCAACACTAACATTGCTAGACCTGCTGTGGAGCGAGTTAGCAGCACTAAATTCCTGGGGGTGAACATCAGTGAGGACCTGTCATGGACCACAAACACAACTCCACTGGCAAAGAAACTCAAGAGGGCAAGTGCTCCACCACCCAACCTGACGACATTTTACAGATGTACCATTAAGAGCATCATACAACCTGGGCCGAGTCATACCGAAGACTACACAAAATAGGACCCTTTACTTCCCTGCTTGGTACTCAGCAACAATGGTTGGAATTGGGGGTTAAATCACCAACTGATTCCCGAGCGCGTAATCCCCTCACCTCCCAGGAGGTAAACACGGAGATGGGTCCAATGAAAAGGACTATTTTCACCACACCCAGTGTGAGTGACAATCGTTGGCACTTTAACTTTCGGAAAATCATTATTGCCCCGCTCCCATCCCTCAAAGACTTGCACACCACCCGCCTCACCCAAAAAGCGCTTACAATCGTGGGTGATCCAAGCCACCCTACAAACAAACTGTTCAGCCTCTTGCCCCTCGGGAAAGAGGTACAGAAACCTACGCTCTCATACCACAAAACTCAATAACAGCTTTGTGTCATGACGTGGACTTTGGTGTGATTTGTTTTCCCGTGGTGCAAAGCAACTGGATCGGACATAGCGTGGAGGTAAAAACATGATTTTAATCTTAACTCGAAAAAATGGAACAAACGAATGGCGCTCTCAGCAGAGGTTCAAAACTTGGCTAAGAAAACAAAACTACCACAAAGGCAAAACTATGGACTTAAAACAAAACTTGCAAACTATGGCATAAATAAAGAAAACTTACTTGGAACGAGAGCATGAAAACGAGGAGACTGGATCATCAGCATGAATAATAAGGGTGTGTAGAGGGTGATGTTGCCAGGCTGACTGCCTGGCAACTACAGGCTTAAATAAAAGTGACATGATTAACAACAGGTGCACGAGTCCAAATGAATCAGGTGCGTGACATAAGAACAGGTGAAAACTAATGGGTTTTCATGGAAACAAAGCAGGGAGTGAAAAAAGAGGAACTGACTGTCAAACATGGACTTGGACCTGGGTTGTTTTTGTGACGCAAAGGATAGTTGGCACGAGCGAGACGCGAACCTGAGTACATTTTTATTTAATGTAGAAAACTAAACAAAAGGCACGCACAATGGCGGAGAACAAACTTGACTAATGACAAAAAAAAAGACTGGTACAAAGACTACAAACTATAAACATGAACAAAAACACTTGCACTGTGGCATGAATAGCAAAACTTATGTGGCGTGGAAAAAACAAATAGCAGGGAATGGCATGAAGGAGTTGAGGTATACGTGGGTAAAGTTAAGTTGCCAGACTGAACACCTGGCAACTG
This sequence comes from Nerophis ophidion, assembly GCF_033978795.1. Classification (NCBI taxonomy): domain Eukaryota; kingdom Metazoa; phylum Chordata; class Actinopteri; order Syngnathiformes; family Syngnathidae; genus Nerophis; species Nerophis ophidion. The sequence continues at coordinate 20,483,701 of NC_084631.1, read as the reverse complement.
TGACTTAAATAATAGCCAAGATAATGATTAACAGGTGTGAGAACTGAGGACCGGGGCGTGACTTGGAGATAAGGTGGAAACTAATGAGTTGTCATGGTAACAAAACCAAACCAGGAAGTGCAAAACAGGATCTGAGTGTCCAAAAAACAAAACCGAACATGACCAAAACCAAACACGATCCATAGGCGTGACACTGACAGAGTGCAAAAACCAAACAGAACATAGCCAAACTAAACATGATCACCAAGACATGACACTTTGTCCACCAGGCTGTTAGGATGCTGAACTCTCTCTCCTCACCACCCTCAACCCGACCCACCAGGGCGTCAGGAAGATAAAAAAAATCTACCTTTCCGGGAGACATCCTGAATCGCTGAAACGACTATGCAAATTCAACATATAATCCTGCTGCTATCAACAATTTTGTTTGCACTACAAACTTATTATATTCACACATTCTTGGCTGCTAAGTTTCACACCTCTGTTCCACAGTAATCTGTTGTAATATCAAATTGTTTACATCCGTATCAAGACCCGTAAGATTGCTACGCCATCATCTGCACTTTTAATATTATTGTTATTATTACTGCACTGTGTCACTTTACCATTTGTGTCTTGGCACTTTACTAGTTGTGTCTTGTCCTTTTCTAGTATAGTCTACGCACGGGAAGAAACACAATTTTGATACCTTGTGTGTCTTGTACATATGAAGAATTGACAATAAAGCTGACTTTTACTTTGATAGAAAAAAAGGAGGTAATTGACTGCAATGGCGGACTCCCGCAAAGCATTTTGGGCAAATGTTACCATATATGGAGATATCTGCTGAGGTCAACAAATGGGAAAAAGTCTGAAATTAGGCAAATTCCAAACAGATCGTTTGGAGGGAGTATGAAGGAAGTAGGGTTGTACGGTATACCGGTATTAGTATAATACCACGATACTAATGAATAAGTTTCGGTACTATACCCCCCCTGAAAAGTACCAGTCGGCCACCAGTCACGTCGTGTTATTGATGGTTTTACGAGCAGATGAGCATGTTCAACAGCGCACAATCACAGAGTACTTACAAACAGACACAGTGTGTAGACAGAAAAAGGAGAACGGACTAATTTTGGCCTAAAAACTAACGATAAAGGTGAAGTTATAACTCTGAAACACCCTCAGGAAGAGGTGCTTTAGGACATGACTAGCTAGCTAGCGGCTAACATCCAGCCCCAGTCTGCAGTGTTGTAGCTACTTCTAAATCACTAACCCTCGCCTCCATGGCAACAAAGTCAGTTTCTTACAAGTATCATCCCTGCAGGACGAGGAATAGCTAAACATGCTTCACTACACACCGTAGCTCACCGGCGTCAAAATGTATACAAACGCCATTGGTGGATCTACAACTAACATCCACTGTAATGATACCAGGTAGAGCGTATCTAGCCAATACTAGAACGATTATGTCGATATTTTTTGGCATCACAACATCTTTCATTTTTTAAACACATGAGGACTTTGAATATGACCAATGTATGATTCTGTAACTAACTACTTGGTATCGGATTGATACCCAAATTTGTGGTATCATCCAAAACTAATGTGAAGTATCAAACAACAGAAGAATATGTGATAATTACATTTTAACAAAAGTGTAGATAGAAAATGTTAAAAGAGAAAATCAGCAGATATTAACAATAAATGAACAAGTGGATTAATCATTCATTTTCTACCACTTGTCCTTAATAATGTTGACAAAATAATAGAATGATAAATGACACAATATGTTACTGCATATGTCAGCAGACAAATTAGGAGCCTTTGTTTGTTTACTTAATAATAAAAGAGAAGATGTCTTGTATGTTCACTACTTTATTAAAGGACTAACTTACAATTAAAAACATGTTTAATGTACCCTATATTTGTTTGTCAAAATTAAGTCAACATTGCAATTTTTTGTGGTCCCCTTCATTTAGAAAAGTACCGAAAAGTATCGTAATAATTTTGGTACCGGTACCATAATATTGGTTTTGGGACAACACAAGACAGAAGGCAATATCTATACAATATCCTACCCTAATACTTTACTGTGCAATACTACCCTTTGAGTGGAATACGTCCAAAACTGATTATTTATTACTCCGGTACTCTTGTCTTGTTCTGTATATTGAACAGTATTTTGTTTTTCTATACTGTTTTGTATATTGTACAGGATTTGCTTACTATTTTTATTGGATAGTAGTCTGTTAATTTCAAATGTCAGTTTTTCCTTTATTACCTCTTGTGCTATTTATTTTTACCCCATATTTGTTCCCACTACTACCGACCACGCAGTCTGATAGTTTATTTATCATTGATGAAATATTAACATTGCAACACATGCCAATACGGCCTTTTTAGTTTACTAAATTGCAATTTTAAATTTCCTTTGAGTTTCTTGTTGAAAACGTCGCGGAATGATGACGTGTACACGTGACGTCACAGACTTTTAGGAAATATTAGCGTTGCCCACACACACAGCTAAAAGTCGTCTGCTTTAACGGCATTATTACACAATATTTTGGATATCTGTGTTGCTGAATATTTTGCAATTTGTTCAAATAATAATGGAAAAGTCAAAGTAGAAAGATGGAGTTGGGAAGCTTTAGCCTTTAGCCACACAAACACACGGTGATTCCTTGTTTAAAATTCCCAGAGGTGAAGCTTTACTATATATCAGAGCGGTCAAGCGAACATGGATCCCGACCAAATGTCAACCAGCAGTTTTCGGTGAGAAAATTATGGTAAAAAGTCGCCACTTACCGGAAATCAGCTGAGCTTGTGCCGTCCATAAAGCTGCAGTCGACTTCCCTCAGACACTGGCGTCAACACACACGTGGAGACACCCTTCCGACTATCAGGTACTATTTAACTCACTAAAACACTAGCAACACAATAGAAAGTAAATGATAAATGGGTTGTACTTGTATAGCGCTTTTCTACCTTCAAGGTATTCAAAGCGCTTTGACACTACTTCCACATTTACCCATTCACACACACATTCACACACTGATGGAGGGAGCTGCCATGCAAGGCGCCAACCAGCACCCATCAGGAGCAAGGGTGAAGTGTCTTGCTCAGGACACAACGGAGGTTGGTTCTAGGTGGGATTTGAACCAGTGACCCCCGGGTTGCGCACGGCCACTCTCCCACTGCGCCACGCCGTCCCTAAGATAAGGGATTTCCCAGAATTATCCTAGTAAATGTGTCTAAAAACGTCTGAATCCGTCCCAATGCAATCGCGTTTTTTTTTTCTTTAACTTGATTTTTATTTTAATTTTTCTAGTCTGTCCCTATCATAATCCTCAAACACGAATCTTTCATCCTCGCTCAAATTAATGGAGGAATTGTCATTTTCTCTGTCTGAATAGCACTTTTTGTTGGAGGCTCCCATTAAAAACAATGTGAGGATGTGAGGAGCCCCAACGGGTGACGTCATCGTCTGCGACTTCCGGTAAAGGCAGGGCTTTTCTGTTAGCGACCAAAAGTTACAAACTTTATCGTCAATGTTCTCTACCAAATCATTTCAGCAAAAATATGGCAATATCGCGAAATGATCACGTATGACACATAGAATGGACCTGCTATCCCCGTTTAAATAAGAAAATCTCATTTCAGTAAACCTTTAAGCTGGAGTCCTTAATCTCGTTATATGCAAATATAATGACAATAAAGTCCATTCTATTATATTCTTCTAGTATTATTTTATGAATATCTACGCATGCCGCAATGGATTGATTTCAAATTGATTTTAAATAGCTTGCTATGCCAACTGACAGCGGGGATGCTTGTAATTAACATTTGTGCTTACTTAAACTTACTATTTAGCACCGAGACAACTTTTTCCTCAAAACACTCCTGAGTTGAGGTGCTACTGAAATTACTTGTAACATATAAACACAAAAAAAAGTTGTTATATTGTTCGTGTTTTGACTATAAATTGCATTTTTGTCAAAATACTAGGGTCTTTTTTTTAAAGTCAATTCAAATTTTGCAAGCATGTAATTAAGTATGATTAATTATTCTTGAATAAATTATTTAAAACGGGTGAATTGGTTGGCTCCGGTGTTAAAGAAAGTCAGATGCTTAGAAGTGGGAAAAGGTTAGATTCTAAAAGTCGAAAAAGAGACACGGAACCGGACTTGGTAGATGAGCGGATGAGAGCAGAGAAACGAAAAGATGATCAGTGATGGAAGGAAAGGAGGGCATGGATAGAGTGGGGGTTGCCATGAAAGATGGAGGAAATAACCACGGTTGAAAGGCGGGGGCAATGAGAGAGACGTCACAAGGAAGAGGTGCAGACGGGCTCAGAGTAAGATGGATGGGACAGAGAGAGCGATAAAGAAGCTGTGTTAAAAAAGAAAGAAGGATGACAGTTGAGATATGAAAGAAAGAGGACAGAGAAGTGGGCGGCTGACAGAATGATAAGAGTGTTCTCGGCGGTGAGAGCGAGGAAAGCATGAGAATCCACCAAGCTATGAATTGTGCAGAAGTATATTACCATGAATCTCTGCATGTGCAGACACTCATTTTCTGTTTGACGGGATGAAGCTTCGAAGAATTCAGCGCTCCATCAGTCAATCTCTACATTCTAATCTCAATTTATTCATTCAGTCTTTCTCGGCGAAACAGTCGGATTGAAGAATAGAAGATTTCAAAGAAAAATAAATAGATTAACTAACAAACAAGCTGCTCTTCCTTTCCTTGTTTTGTTTTCGGCCTGACAGTTGTGAGGTGTACGAGTCACATTTAACCCCATGAATACCCATCCATCCATCCATTCATCCACCCATCTTATTCCGCTTATCCGAGGTCAGGTCGCGGGGGCAGCAGCCTAAGTAGAAAAGCCCAGCCTTCCCTCTCCTCAGCCACTTCATCCAGCTCCTCCCGGGGGATCCCAAGGCGTTCCCAGGCCAGCCGGGAGACATAGTCTTCCCAACGTGTCCTGGGTCTTCCCCTTGGCCATGGCTGAAAAGGATTTGGAAGAATCAAAGCTTATTCAATCAGTAACAAAAAAAGTACAATGTTTGATAAATGGTAAATGGATTGTACTTGTAAAGCGCTTTTCTACCTTTTTTTTTTTTTCAAACGGGGAACATTATCACAATTTTTGAAGGGCTAAAACCAATACAAATCAGTTCCCAATAGCTTGTTTCATTTTTCTAAGTTTTTCTCAAAATTTTACCCATCACACAATATCCCGAAAAACGGCTTCAAAGTGCCTGATTTTAACCATCGTTATATCCTTCCGTCCATTTTCCTACATTAGCTCGGATTCTGACTCTGATTTCAGCAGCTTAAGCGATTCAACAGATTACGCATGTATTGAAACGGATGGTTGTAGTGTGGAGGCAGGTAGCGAAAACGAAATTGAAGAGGAAACTGAAGCTATTGAGCCATATTACGCCAGACAGCGGCAACGAGGACGAATTTGGCGATCGCCTTTTAACCAACGATTGCATCTTTTGATTTCTGGTGCAACTTGAATCCGTCGATTGGTATGTGTTTGTTTGGCATTAAATGTGGGTGGAGGGGAAGGCTGGATGCAAATATAGCTACAAATGAGGCATAATGATGCAATATGTACATACAGCTAGCCTAAATAGCATGTTATCATCGATTAGCTTGCAGTCATGCCCTGAGCAAATATGTCTGATTGGCAGATAAGTCAATAACATCAATAAAACTCACCTTTGTGATTTCGTTGACTTTATCGTTGGAAATGCATCTGCTTTGGGTGTCGCAGGATATCCACACATCTCTGTGCCATCTCTGTCGTAGCATCGCTATCGTCGGTAAAGTGTGCAAAACAAACGAGGGACTTTCGCATCTTTTGACCACTGTTGCAACTTGAATCCATCGATTGGTATGTATTTGTTTGGCATTAAATGTGGGTAGAGGGAAAGGCTGGATGCAAATATAGCTACAAATGAGGCATAATGATGCAATATGTACATACAGCTAGCCTAAATAGCATGTTAGCATCGATTAGCATGCCGTGACCATTGATATGTCTGATTAGCACAATCCACGTCAATCAACTTGAATCCGTCCCTGATCGTGTTGTTACACCCTCCGACAACACACCGACGAGGCATGATGTCTCCAAGGTACGGAAAACAGTCCAAAAAATGGAAAATAACAGAGCTGATTTTACTTGGTGTGTGTAATGTGTTTGAGAAAATGGCGGATTGCTTCCCATTGTGACGTCACGGGTGAAAGGTCATTGCTCCGACAGCGAACAATTGAAAGGCCTTTCAATCGCCAAATTCACCCTTTTAGTGTTCGGAAATCGGTTAAAAAAACATTGGTCTTTTTTCTGCAACATCAAGGTATATATTGACGCTTACATAGGTCTGGTGATAATGTTCCCCTTTAAGGAACTTAAAGCGCTTTGACTCTATTCCCACATTCACCCATTCACACACACTGATGGCGGGAGCTGCCATGTAAGGCGCTAACCACGACCCATCAGGAGCAATGGTGAAGTGTCTTGCTCAAGGACACAAGATGTGACTAGGATGGTAGAAGGTGGGGATTGAACCAGGAACCCCCAGGTTGCTGGCTCAGCCACTCTCCCACACCGTCCCCTAATAAACAAACAGTTGCCTAAATCAAACAAATTGCCCGGTCCCATGTTGGGTGGACATTTTATCAAGGTGCACTTATTAAAGATACAGAAAAAGTTATATTTGCTACTGTGACTTAACTGTGATTAATTGTAATTGAATATTTATAATTGTTAAACAGCCTGGCTAAGTGCTCAACTATATGCAAATAATGTGTTCAACATATTGACCGTGTTTCCTTGCTCTTACAGGATGGAATCCACTGAGAAATGTGAAGTAGTCATTCAGCATTTCAACGGAAAATACCTGAAAACCCCACCAGGAATTCCAAGTAAGTCCTCGCCCCAACATTTATTATGCATAGTATGCAAATAGAAAAATGGAAAGCTTTTACCTTTTTTTTTTTTTAAATGAATTTTGGCCAAAGGGTTTGCATTTCAATTTCTTACGCACAGAATCATAATTAGAGTCAGAAATACTTTAATAATCCCTGAGGGGAAATTGAGATTTTTAGCACAATCCCATTCAAAATCAGACAAACATTACAGGGAGACAGAACAGGATTCCTGACGCACACTTGTTATTTCATATGTTGACCAGAGGGCTAGCACGCTAAAACCAACTCAGTCTATTTGAAAAATCCCTCTCGTTTGGGACCACCCTCATTTTGACGGATTTCACCACCAGGGGTGCAAATGAGACATTCTCTTTTAGATGCAATGGTTTTCCGTATTGGAACTGTGATTCTGGTCCTAACTTGTTCACTGGTCCGCATATGGAAGGTACTTTTCCTTTTTGATGTCTCAAGAAGGGTAGAAACACACACTCACACACACATATTCTTGTATTTGTTACCTTCTTGAGACCTCCGAAAATTACCTATCTCTGTAGGACCACCCTTTTTAAATATAGAAAGATTTGTATTTACAACATTAACAATGCATACTATGCAAATAGAAAAAAAGGTAGGCATTTAGCTTTTTTGTTTTAATTAATTTTGACCAAACGGGGCGCATTTCAATTTATTACGCACAGAATAAAAATCAGAATCAGAAATACTTGAATAATCCCCAAGGGTGAATTAAGATTTTCACCACAATCCCATTGAAGATCAGACAAACATTACAGGGAGACGGAACAGGATTGCTGATTCAAACTTGTTATTTCATATGTTGACCAGAGGGTGAGCACTTTTAAAACTGACGCAAAGTCGATTGGAAAAATACCTTTTTTTGGGGACGACCCTAATTTTGATAGATTTCACCACCAGGGGTGCAAATATTAGATGCAATGGTTTTCCATATTGGGACCATTTTTTATGTCCTAACTTGTTCACCGGTCCTCATACGAAAGGTACTTTTCCTTGTTGATGTCTCAAGAAGGATAAAAATACACACTTACACACACACATTCTTGTATTTGTTACCTTCTTGAGACCTCCGAAAAATACCTCCCTCTGTAGGACCACCCATTCTAGATATATAAAGATTTGTATTTACAACATTTATAATGCATACTATGCAAATAGAAAAAAAGGTAGGCTTTTAGCTTTTTTTGTTTTAATTAATTTTGACCAAACGGGACGCATTTCAATTTCTTACGCACAGAATAAAAATCAGAATCAGAAATACTTGAATAATCCCCAAGGGTGAATTAAGATTTTCAGCACAATCCCATTGAAGATCAGACAAACATTACAGGGAGACAGAACAGGATTGCCGATGAACACTTATTTCATATTTTGACCAGAGCGTGAGCACTTTTAAAACCGACGCAAAGTCAATTGGAAAAATACCTCTTTTTTGGGACGACCCTAATTTTGACAGATTTCACCACCAGGTATGCAAATATTAGATGCAATGGTTTTCCGTATTGGGACCATTTTTCATGTCCTAACTTGTTCACCGGTCCTCACACGAAATGTACTTTTCCTTCTTGATGTCTCAAGAAGGATAGAAATACACACTCACACATACATATTCTTGTATTTGTTACCTTCTTGAGATCTCCAAAAAAATACCTACCTCTGTAGGACCACCCTTTCTAGATATATAAAGATTTGTATTTACAACATTTATAATGCATACTATGCAAATGGAAAAATGGAAAGCTTTTACCTTGAATTTTGGCCAAAGGGGGTGCATTTCAATTTCTTACGCAGAGAATCAGATTAAGAAATACTTGAATAATCCCCGAGGGGAAATTAAGATTTTCAGAACAATCCCATTCAAAATCAGACAAACATTACAGGGAGACAGAACAGGATCGCTGACGCACACTTGTTATTTCATATGTTGACCAGAGGGCTAGCACTTTAGAAACCGACAGTCAATTTGAAAAATCAATCTTTTTTGGGACCGCCCTAATTTTGATGGATTTCACCACCAGGAGTGCAAATGAGACACACTCTTTTAGATGCAATGGTTTTCCGTATTGAGACCATGATTTTGGTCCTAACTTGTTCACTGGTCCTCATATGGAAGGTACTTTTCCTTGTTGATGTCTCAAGAAAGGTAGAAATACACACTCTCACACACATATTATTGTATTTGTTACTTTCTTGAGACCTCCGAAAATTACCTATCTCTGTAGGACCACCCTTTTTAAATATATAAAGATTTGTATTTACAACATTAATAATGCATACTATGCAAATAGAAAAAAAAGGTAGGCATTTAGCTTTTTTGTTTTAATTAATTTTGACCAAAGGGGGCGCATTTCAATTTCTTACGAAAGGAATAAAAATCAGAATCAGAAATACTTTAATAATCCCCAAGGGTGAATTAAGATTTTCACCACAATCCCATTGAAGATCAGACAAACATTACAGGCAGACAGAACAGGATTGCCGATGCACACTTGTTATTTCATATGTTGACCAGAGGGTGAGCACATTTAAAACCGACGCAAAGTCGATTGGAAAAATACCTTTTTTTTGGGACGACCCTAATTTTGATAGATTTCACCACCAGGGGTGCAAATATTAGATGCAATGGTTTTCCATATTGGGACCATTTTTTATGTCCTAACTTGTTCACCGGTCCTCATACGAAAGGTACTTTTCCTTGTTGATGTCTCAAGAAGGATAGAAATACACACTTACACACATATATTCTTGTATTTGTTACCTTCTTGAGACCTCCGAAAAATACCTCCCTCTGTAGGACCACCCATTCTAGATATATAAAGATTTGTATTTACAACATTTATTTTGGCCAAAGGGGGTGCATTTCAATTTCTTACGCACAGAATCAGAATAAGAAATACTTGAATAATCCATCCATCCATCCATTTTCTACCGCTTATTCCCTTTTGGGGTTGCGGGGGGCGCTGGTGCCTATCTCAGCTACAATCGGGCGGAAGTCGGGGTACACCCTGGACAAGTCGCCACCTCATCGCAGGATAATCCCCGAGGGGAAATTAAAATTTTTAGCAAAATCCTATTAAAAATCAGACAAACATTACAGGGAGACAGAACAGGATCGCTGACGCACACTTGTTATTTCATATGTTGACCAGAGGGCTAGCACTTTAGAAACCGACAGTCAATTTGAAAAATCAATCTTTTTTGGGACCGCCCTAATTTTGATAGATTTCACCACCAGGGGTGCAAATGAGACATTCTCTATTAGATGCAATGGTTTTCCTTTTTGAGATCGTGATTCTGGTCCTAACTTGTTCACCGGTCCTCATATGGAAGGCTCTTTTCCTTGTTGTCTCAAGAAGGGTAGAAATACAAGAACACGCAACACACTCTGCTTCTTTCCCCTCATGTAAGGTTACACATCTTGACAACAAAAAAGTATTTTTTATTTTTATATTCATGATGAATGATTTTTGAGTGTTGTTGGTTTTGATCGATGACACTGTTGTGGGTAAATTGCTGAGGTTTTCTTATGTCACTTCCTCTGATTTTGCTGCTTCTGCAGACAGAAACCCTGTTAATATTCACACTCACGCCTTTGTGATGTTTTTTTTGTTTTTTTTCGCAATCGTCTTAAGAGCTTGCACTTTCCTCTCCCGCGCACTATTTCCTTGTCCTCTCACAGCCTCCGAGCAAGGGGAGAGCAGGCGGTGGTGGAAAAGCTCAAATAGAGGCCGGGGACACACTGTTTTTGTGTCTTGTCTTCTCTGTTCACGGTCATCATTACTTTACGACATGCTGAAAACCCCAGAAAGTCAGGATGGTCGCAGGGGAACGCGGGGTCGGTAATCAAAAGTAGGTGGAAGCAGAATAAAAAGTAGCAGAGAAAGAGGCAAAGGCCAAAATTGAGGGATAAAAAGTGCTGCTGAAGCCGTTTCGGTGCCAGCTACCGCCGCACTTGTGTGTCCCAGCAGGATATGTCAGCCATACAAGGCCACACCAACGAGCTCCTCTTCACCCCTGTGGTAATTTCATTAACAATTCTCACGCCTCCAACTAGTAGCCCAGAAAAAAATAAAAAAACTTTCCTCTGCAAGTCTCGATTTAGAATCTCCATACATGCTCAGCCACTATAGAGCCATGGGTTATTAAAGGCAAGGTGAGCGGTTACATTGAAGTTGAGTCATAATAGGGAGCCTTTAAAGCTGTAATATCAGGGCGACCTTCGCCTTTAAGGGTCCCTGTCAGCTGCTTAGACATTATTATTCTTAATGGGATGTTCAGGCAATTGCCAGGCAGCGGGATGATCTGGTTTGAGCTCGGGCTGGGCGATATGGATAAGTTAAAGTACCAATGATTGTCACGCATACGCTAGGTGTGGTGAAATTTGTCCTCTGCATTTGACCCATCCCCTTGTTCACCCCCTGGGAGGTGAGGGGAGCAGTGGGCGGCAGCGGTGGCCACGCCCGGGAATCATTTTTGGTGATTTAACCCCCAATTCCAACCCTTGATGCTGAGGGCCAAGCAGGGAGGTAATGGGTCCCATTTTTATAGTCTTTGGTATGACTCTGTCGGGGTTTGAACTCACAACCTACCGATCTCAGGGCAGACACTCTAACCACTAGGCCAGTGGTTCGCAACCTTTTTTCAGTGAAGTACCCCCTGTGAACATTTTTTAATTCAAGTTCCCCCTGATCAGAGCAAAGCATATTTGGTCGAAAAAGAGATAAATAAATAAAATGCAGCACTATGTCATCAGTTTCTGATTCATTAAATTGTATAACAGTGTAACAATATTGCTCATTTGAAGTGGTCTTTCTTGAACTATTTGGAAAAAAAGATATAAAAATAACTAAAAACTTGTTGAAAAATAAACAAGTGTTTTAATTATATAAAAAAAAAAAATCCACACATAGAAGCAATCATCAACTTAAAGTGCCCTCTTTGGGGATTTTAATAGAGATCCATCTGGATTCATGAACTTATTTCTAAAGATTTCTTCACAAAAAAAGAAATCTTTAACATCAATATTTATGGAACATGTTCACAAAATATCAAGCTGTCAACACTGAATATTGCATTGTTGTATTTTTTTTCACAGTTTATTAACTTACATTCATATTTTGTTAAAGTACTATTCAATAAATGTATTTATAAAGGATTTTTGAATTGTTGCTATTTTTAGAATATTTAAAAAAAAATCTCACGTACCCCTTGGCATACCTTCAAGTACCTCCAGGGGTACTTGTACCCCCATTTGAGAACCACTGCACTAGGCCACTGAGTAGGTGGCCTAGTGGTTAGACGATATACATTGGTACAGTATTTTAAACAAAACATGGGAAGGTTTTGGTTTAAACTCAACACACACATTACTGTTACCACCAGTGGTCTGAAATGTACTTTACACTCATCATCATCGGCAGTCACTCGATCAAGTACGACGATCCTCCTGGTAAGGGTGTATCCCTTTATGGAGGATGCCCGCATGTGACTTTGTTTAACGTGGGTAGACTGGTGCACAGACGATCCTTGACAGAATCAGGTCATGGTCCAGTGGCATGGAGTCCGAGACGACTGGGGACCCTTTTCTGCTGCAGCCTTCCTCCGCCGTCGCAGCCGTTGTGGTAGTTCTTAAAGGGGAACATTATCACCAGACCTATGTAAGCGTCAATATATACCTTGATGTTGCAGAAAAAAGACCATATATTTTTTTAACCGATTTCCGAACTCCAAATGGGTTAATTTTGGCGAATCAAACGCCTTTCTATTTTTCGCTCTCGGAACGATGACGTCAGAACGTGACGTCACCTAGGTAATAAAGCCACCATTTTCATTTTCTCAAACACATTACAAACACCGCGTCTCAGCTCTGTTATTTTCCGTTTTTTTTTACCATTTTCTGGAACCTTGGAGACATCATGCCTCGTCGGTGTGTTGTCGGAGGGTGTAACAACACTAACAGGGAGGGATTCAAGTTGCACCGCTGGGCCAAAGATGCGAAAGTGGCAAGAAATTGGACGAAATTTGTTCAAAATACGAGGGTGTGGGGAAAGCCGAAGAAATGGTCAGTCGTTTGTTCCGCACACTTTACAGAGGAAAGCTCTGCTACTACAGAGATGGCAAGATTGTGTGGATATCCTGCGACACTCAAAGCAGATGCATTTCCAACGATAAAGTCAAAGAAATCTGCCGCCAGACCCCCATTGAATGTGCCGGAGTGTCTTCACATTTTACCGGCGGCGCTAAGGCAGACATGGCACAGCGATGTATGGATAACCTGCAGATGCATTACCAACGATAAAGTCAACAAAATCACAAAGGGGAGTTTTTTTGATGTTATTGACTTATGTGCTAATCAGACATATTTGGTCGCGGCATGACTGCCAGCTAATCGATGCTAAAATGCTATTTAGGCTAGCTGTATGTACATTTGAAACAAAATTTTCATCCAGCGTTTCCTTCCACCCACATTTAATGCCAAACAAACACTTACAAATCGACGGATTTAAGTTGATCCAGTGTCACAAGATGCGAAACTTCCGTTCGTTGGTCTATACATTTTACCGGCGATGCTAAGGCAAACATGGCCAAATAGCGTCAATAGCTATTTGCTCAATAGCTTCAGTTTCTTATTCAATTTCATTTTCGCTATCTGCCTCCATACTCCAACCATCTGTTTCAATACATGCGTAATCTGTTGAATCGCTTAAGCCGCTGAAATCCGAGTCTGAATCCGAGCTAATGTCGCTATATTTTGCTGTGCTCAATTCGCCATTGTTTGTCTGTATTGGCAGCACTGGATGACGTCACAGGAAAATAGACAGTGGCTTCGCAGATAGCGAAAATAAGGCACTTTAAAGCTTTTTTTAGGGATATTCCGGGACGGGTGAAATTTAGAAAAAAAAAAAAAATAAGCCACTGGGAACTGATTTTTATTGGTTTTAACCCTTTTTAAAATGGGATAATGTGCCCCTTTTATTCTACCGTCTTTCGCCCTGCTCCGCCATTGAGGTCTTCACCGTGTCCCTGGCTCGGGGGCAGTCAGGTATTAGGCCTTTGCCAAGGGCCACCTGGGGTAACAGTAGTAAAGGGGTTAACCTCCAAGTGCCCCAAGACCCCCATCGAGGAGCATCTACTGCCAGATACATTAACATCATGCCCACGACAACATTTCCACATTCACCCATACATGCACACACTGATGGCGGGAGCTGCCATGCAAGGCGCTAACCTAACCACGACCCATCAGGAGCAAGGGTGAAGTGTCTTGCTCAAGGACACAACGGACGTGACGAAGTTGGTAGAAGGTGGGAATACTCATATGTGCACAGAGCTAACGGAGCCAAACAGATAAATAAGTATGTGATAGGAATGCGAAGAAAATATGACGAGTTTACAGCAGCAAGAAGAAACAAAAAATGATTACAAAGCATTCCTAACCTTCGGATTCACAATTACTACAGTAGGAAATGAAAAAAGACTGGTGTGTGTTTTATGCTATTTACTACCATCTTAAACATTCTATCTCTGTGAGATGTTTTTTTTTTCACTGTTGGTGCAATAAAAACAAAGTGAATATCCCAGCTTAAGGTTGAGCAAGATGTAGACTAGCAATATTAGGCTTGAAGCCCGGGTTTAAAGGAATGTGCAGGGCAGGAAGAGCTCAATGCAGCCACTAAATAAGGAGAGAATCATTCCTTCTTGTTTTGTTGTTGTAGGAGATTCCTATGCATGTGGCAGAGAGATAGCAAGTTCTCCAAATACAAAATAATAATAACAGTAAATATGTACGCTATTTTACTGAAACCCTTTTTTGCTATCGCAGTCGGACAGGATGTAACGCTCAGCGATTTTATTGTGAAGGTTGGAAGTGTGCTCTTGTTGTAATGGAGCACTTGTGCACAATAAAAGAGGTAGGGGAAATGGTTATTTTGGGGGGGAAAGGAGGAGAAAAAAATCCAAGTCTCAAACTAAACTCCTGGAGATGGGGGCGTTAGTTAGAGACCAGGCAAAAAAAACATCAAAGCACATACATACAGTGGGGCAAAAAAGAATTTAGTCAGCCACCGATTGTGCAAGTTCTCCCACTTAAAATGATGACAGAAGTCTGTAAATTTCATCATAGGTACACTTCAACTGTGAGAGACAGAATGTGAAAAAAAATCCAGGCATTCACATTGTAGGAATTTTAAAGAATTTATTTGTAAATTATGGTGGAAAATAAGTATTTGGTCAACCATTCAAAGCTCTCACTGATGGAAGGAGTTTTTGGCTCAAAATCTCACGATACATGGCCCCATTCATTATTTCCTTAACACGGATCAATCGTCCTGTCCCCTTAGCAGAAAAACAGCCCCACAGCATGATATTTCCACCCCCATGCTTCACAGTAGGTATGGTGTTCTTGGGATGCAACTCAGTATTCTTCTTCCTCCAAACACGACAAGTTGAGTTTGTACCAAAATGGATACATGGATGATACAGCAGAGGATTGGGAGAATGTCATGTGGTCAGATGAAACCAAAATAGAACTTTTTGGTATAAACTCAGCTCGTCGTGTTTGAAGGAAGAAGAATACTGAGTTGCATCCCAAGAACACCACACCTACTGTGAAGCATGGGGGTGGAAACATCATGCTGTGGGGCTGTTTTTCTGCTAAGGGGACAGGACGATTGATCCGTGTTAAGGAAAGAATGAATGGGGCCATGTATCGTGAGATTTTGAGCCAAAACCTCCTTCCATCAGTGAGAGCTTTGAATGGTTGACCAAATACTTATTTTCCACCATAATTTACAAATACATTCTTTGAAATTCCTACAATGTGAATTCCTGGATTTTTTTTTCACATTCTGTCTCTCACAGTTGAAGTGTACTTATGATGAAAATTACAGACCTCTGTCATCATTTTAAGTGGGAGAACTTGCACAATCGGTGGCTGACTAAATACTTTTTTGCCCCACTGTAAACATATTACGACGCACGGATCGAGACTTGCCATGAGGGGGCAGGCATCCGGCCCGAAGCTGCCAGCAAATTGGGGCGCTGCTGCACGTTTTCGTCATACCACATGGGGTGAAGCGTGGATGGTCGGGGATTTGGGGTTTTGGGTGGGGTGCGCGTTTAGTGTGGCGTGTATTTTCCATGGATGCGTATGTGTTTTTAAGCCTGCAAAATGGTTCTGTTTAGCAGCTTTGGTGCTCGATACCGCAGCCAGTCAGTCCAACAAAAGTCAACAACCAACAAGTGTATGTCCAAGAGAGAGACGGAAGGAATTTGTAGTGTCGTCACTACACCAATCTCTCGGGTAATCTCAAAGCAACGACATTCCCACGTCGCTTGCAGCCTGGGAAAAATATCCAGATTAGAATGTTTGTCATTGAGTGAGCGAAAACAAATTGAAACTTTTTTATTCGAATTGTTTATTTATTGTTTCTCGAACTCGTCATGCAGAGCAAACCGCGTGTCCAAGATGTTGTCCAGTAGGCGATTTGTTCCAAAATCACTAAATTCGGAGTGCCCATAGCTTTGCCTGCATCCACCTTCATTTGTGGCTGATTGAGCTACTTTGAACGGATGCCGGCATCTTTCAGTTTGTCGTTCTAAAGGAGTGCTGTTTTATAACACCATTGGCCATTTTTAGCACTATTTTATTCTATATTTCCTAGGTGCCAAAGTCGGGGCCCACGGGCCACATCCGGCCCATAAATGAATTATCTATGGCCCCTGGGATGATATTTGATTAGTGTTAGAACCGGCCCGCAGGCCACAGCCGCCTGCTGCTGTTTGGCACGCACCAATACTCCATCACTGTTGGAGTATTGTTCAAAATAGGGTCCCGGGACCCCATCAAGTCATAAAAATGGGGTGCCACAGTACATTTTTGGGGTTCCAATTTTTTTTGTGAATGTTTTGAAAACAAATGATAAATATGTAAATGATTGTGTTATATCTCACATTCTATATTGTGTTTTGGGAAAAAGTTGTCATAAACGTTACTTAATGTATTAAAACAAACAATACAAAAGAAAAAACATTTGCATTCATACGTAAAATGTATTCATTCATAAACATTCATGGGTCTAAACTTTACCGCTGACGGTATTTTTGCCCTCTATCTTTATTGTAATATTTTCAGAATGTGTTTGTTCTATTTTGGCCAAAAGTAAGACAAAGAAAACGATTTGAAATTGTCTTTATTTATTTATTTTTTTCAATTTAATGCCATGATTTTAATAGTCAAGCCCCGATGTGGCCCCTGAGCTAAAATGATTTAGACACCCCTGTATGAAACACACATTTTGCTGTTTGGCCCCAATACACAGCAATATGTTTGGAAGAGAGAAGGTGAAGCTTTTAATCTCAGGAACACCATCCCTACCGTCAAGCGTGGTGGTGGTAGTATTATGCTCCGGCCCTGTTTTTCTGCCAATGGAACTGGTGTTTTACAGAGTAAATAGGGCAATGAAAAAGTAGGATTACCTCCAAATTCTTCAGGACAACCTAAAATCATCAGCCCAGAGGTTGGGTGTTCCAACAGGACAATGACCCCAAACACACGTCAAAAGTGGTAAAGGATTGGCTATACCAGGCTAGAATGAAGGTTTTAGAATGGCCGTCCCAAAGCCCTGACTTAAACGTATGGACAATGCTGAAGAAACAAGTGCATGTTAGAAAACCAACAAATTTAGCTGAACTGCACTAATTTTATCAAGAAGAGTGGTCAAAAATTCAACCAAAAGCTTGTGGATGGCTACCAAAAGCGCCTTATAGCAGTGAAACTTGCCAAGGGACATGTAAACAAATATTAAAGGGGAACATTATCACCAGACCTATGTAAGCGTCAATATATACCTTGATGTTGCAGAAAAAAGACCATATATTTTTTCACCGATTTCCGAACTCTAAATGTGTGAATTTTGGCGAATCAAACGCCTTTCTATTATTCGCTCTCGGAGCGATGACGTTACAAAGTTACGTCACATAGGTAATCAATCCGCCATTTTCTCAAACACATTACAAACGAGTCAAATCAGCTCTGTTATTTTCCATTTGTTCGACTGTTTTCCGTACCTTGGAGACATCATGCCTCGTCGGTGTGTGGTCGGAGGGTGTAACAACACGATCAGGGACGCATTCAAGTTGATTTGCGTGGAGTAAGCATCGATTAGCACGGCATGCTAATCAATGCTAACATGCTATTTAGGCTGGCTGTATGTACATATTGCATCGTTATGCCTCATTTGTAGCTATATTTGCATCCAGCCTTTCCCTCCATCCACATTTAATGCCAAACAAACACATACCAATCGACGGATTCAAGTTGCGCCAGTGTCAAAAGATGCGAAAGTCCCTCGTTTGGTCTAGACATTTTACTGGCGATGCTACGACAGAAATGGGACAGAGAAACATGTGGATATCCTGCGACACATAAAGTCAACAAAATCACAAAGGTGAGTTTTGTTGATGTTATTGACTTATGTGCTAATCAGACATATTTGGTCGCGGCATGTTGGCAGCTAATCGATGCTGACATGCTATTTAGTCTAGTTCTATGTACATTTGTAGCTATATTTGCATCCAGCCTTTCCCTCCACCCACATTTAATGCCAAACAAACACTTACCAAACGACTCATTTAAGTTGCTCCAGTGGTCAAAAGATGCAATCGTTGGTTAGAAGGCGATCGCCGAATAGCGTCAATAGCTATTTGCTCAATAGCTTCAGTTTTTTTCTTCAATTTCGTTTTCCCTACCTGCCTCCACACTCCAACCATCCGTTTCAATACATGCGTAATCTGTTGAATCGCTTAGGCCGCTGAAATCCGAGTCTGAATCCGAGCTAAATTCGCTATATCTTGCTGTGGTATCCGCCATGTTGTTTGTATTGGCATCACTAGATGACATCACAGGAAAATGGACGGTGGATTTACAGATAGCGAAAATCAGGCACTTTAAAGCCTTTTTTCGGGATATTCCATGATGGGTAAAATTTTGAAAAAAACTTCGAAAAATAAAATAAGCCACTGGGAACTGATTTTTATTGGTTTTAACCCTTCTGAAACTGTGATAATGTTCCCCTTTAACATTGCTGTATGTATACTTTTGACCCAGTCACATTTTCAGTAGACCCATAAGAACCAAACTTCATGAACGTTTGTTGTGACCAACAAGTATGTGCTCCAATCACTCAATTTTTTTTAGAAATTAATAGAAATGATTGGAAACTCAAGACAGCCATGACATTGTGTTCTTTACAAGTCTATGTAAACTTTTCACCGCGACTGTATGTCCTTCGGGTGTTCTGTTTAAAATGTGAGTGACTTAGGTGTTAAATCAAGTATAATGCATACGTTTCGACTCGACATAGCCAAAACTTTACATATATTATCCAATGCAGACTGAGGACCACCTGTAATAATATAGTCGCAAAAGGCATATTTGACTTATGACATCCGACATGGACCACGGTTACCTCTCTCCTGCGTCCACTATGACTTCTCATTTTTCGTATGCACTTCCAGCTCCTACACATGTTCACCCAAATCCATGGTATTTTTCCCAGAGCCCCTTGCTAAGCCGGGCAGCTTCTTTATCCATCGTCCTCTGACAGCTCATATGCAACCCCCTGGGAAGGTCCTGCCACACAAAGCACAAGCACGTGTGCATAAACTCGTCTGACAGCTATGACCACTGCTTTCTGTAAACCGCACGAGCACAAACACAGCCGTGCTCCACTAACTTTGACCCAATTGCGACGCCAACGCCCATGTAATTCTATAATTCTAATGCGTTTCCCGCCATTTAGCACATAAAATAGCAAGCACAAAGCTGCTGTGTTATAAAAATCACCAATGCAGCAGTGGTATTCACAGAGCATCACCAGCCAGGACCGTACCTGACAAGCATTTGCATTTCCGGCTGAGCTGCACAATCACTGTGAGTGCCGGAGTCCCTGGCATGCACATTTACCAGGAGGCAAATATCAGGTCAAATAACCAGTCAGGGGGTGAACGTATCGGTTGATGAGACATTGTGCTTCCCCCCCGCAGTCATTGGATGGACGTAGTCTGCATGTCTGTCATTATAGCAGCAACTCGGATTGGTTATGATGTCACTCAATGTAAATGTTGATCTCCGCTGTCACAATCTGATCTGCAGTGGAAGTGTTTTGTCAACGCCACTTGTAGAAAACGACATAGTCGTTGAAGGAGCTCGACCAGGAGAGTTGCTCGTCAGGGGAGAAGTTAAGGCCACGTCTACGCTAAGTCGTTCAACCCCTTAAACCTGGGGTCCCCAACCTACGGCCCGCAGGAAGTCCCAAGTTAAAAAAAAAAAAAGTTATTCAATTTTGTTTTTTTTATTGATGTTTTTATAAATCTGGTCTTTCTAATCCATTTAACTTGTTACGCTCGGTGTCTCCTAGCTGGTCAATCATATTGTAAAAAAATGCATAATGTGACATCATTAGCGACAAGTGCACAGTGCCATGGTGGCATGTTTTTTTTTTCCATAACTTGAGTTGATTTATTTTGGAAAACCTTGTTACATTGTTTAATGCATCCATTGGGGCATCACAACAAAATTAGGCATAACAATGTGTTAATTCCACGACTGTGTATATCGGTATCTTTAATTAAGAGTTGGACAATATCGGAATATCGGATATCGACAAAAAAAGCCCTTATCGGTAATCCCTAACCGTAATCTATGTCACCATATGGACACGGCTGGAGATACCATACAGAAACCCAATTGCACACTGCTGTGAATTGAATCCCGTCAACAGCGCACAAAAGGGTCTATTTTTCGGCGCATTTAACATTCAATAAACCCACTTCAGCAATTAAAACATATCTTACGTGGTACTGTCAGCATTTTAATAATTGTATAAAACTAATGAAACATGAATAAATAAAGAAATTAAATATTTGAACTCACAATTTATAGCACCCATCCGACGCCGTATAAGCCTGTGGTACCGTCGTAGTAGTCGGTTGATTTGTGTGAAAGTGGTGGGCAAACCATTTCACCACCGGTGTTGAGCCAAAATGTGATTGCCTGCCAAAAATGGATTTCCTTCGGGGGAGCGTGGACCGCTCACTAAACCTGCATTGCTGGGTTTCGTCTTTCCACAGCGGATTACGAGGTGTAAGAAAAACACTTTATCTCCGTGGTTATTGTACCGGTGAGTTTTCTGAGGCTTTCTATGGCTCTGTGTGGTTTCGGTGCCACTTCCTGATTTGCAACTTGTGATTGGCTAGTCACTTGGTCACTAAGTCCAACTAGACTTAGACTTCCTTTTTATTGTCATTTTAATTTGAACTTTACAGTACAGATAAGAACAAAATGTTGTTGCATTAGCTCATGGTAGTTCAGGATAAAAAACCAAAAAGGTGCAGATATAAATAAATAGATTACTGTACAGATAAATATATTTCACTTTTGCATATGCACTGAGGTTTATGGATGTATGTTATATTGTCTTTTTATTCCTGCGAGTTAATCCATTTTTGGGGGGCCTTAGGGTGTAATTATGTTGCGTTCAAAAGTCTTATGGCCTGAGGGAAGAAGCTGTTACAGAACCTGGAGGTTCTGCTTCGGAGGCTGCGGAACCTCTTTCTAGAGTCCAGCAGTGTAAAACAGTCCTTGGTGGGGGTGGGAGGAGTCTTTTCTGAGCCCTGGTCAGGCAGCGGCTTTTTGCGATTTCCTGGATAGGAGGAAGAGGAGTCTTGATGATCTTTTCCGCCGTCCTCACCACTCTCTGGAGAGACTTGCAGTCTGAGACACTGCAGGCTCCAGTCCAGACCTCAGACTGGAAGTTTCTCCAGTGAGTGGTAGAAGGCCTTACTGACAACAACTCGTGACCTGATTGGCTATCGCAACTGTCTTGCAACTCTATGTGCCCGTTCACTTACAGTGCACTGACGCCTGCATTGTTGATTCTGAAGGCCCCTGGCAGATTTGGTTCAGCATGGCAGGTTGAAAACAGGCTGTCGACACGTCACTCAGGTCCGCATGGAGCTGGAGGGAGCGTGGCCTCCAGCTCCGCCTGAATTTCGGGAGATTTTCAGGAGAAAATTTGTCCCGGGAAGTTTTCGGGAGAGGCGCTGAATTTCAGGAGACTCCCGGAAAATCCGTGAGGGTTGGCAAATATGCCCTTAAAACAAGTAAAACACTAACATAAAATCTGCTTAGTGAGAAGAATTTTCTTATTAGACAGAAAATAAGCAAATATCACACTTATTTGAGATATTTAATCTTACTTAGATTTCAGTTTTTGCAGTGTGCTTGCATAAATACAACTTTCCTAAGAAAATACCCCGATTTTTGGATACAAATGCAACTTTGTAGAGAGATTGTCATACAGGAATTTTTTTGTAAGTAGAGTTGTTTGTCGTCAAGGCCGTGCTGGCCTTCTCTGTAGGCCTAACATAAATCAGGATCATAATTAAAGATAAAACACGTTTAATGTATTTTGTCATATTATGCTCCTTCCAGCGCTGTTTTTTTTAGGTTAGAGTTTGTATCCAATCAGAACTCAGCCAATACAAACAGCGAGCCTGCCCAATGACATTATAACTGTAGAATGGTCGAGGGCGAGTTCTTGGTTTCTTATTTGGGTTTATTGTTGGGCAGTTTCATTAACGTCCTCTCAGCGCAGTAACAACACACAACAACAGCAGTCACGTTTTCGTCTACCGTAAAGCACTTCGTCTGCCGTAGACAGCAATGTTGTGACACTCTTAAACAGGACAATACTGCCATCTACTGTACATGCATATGTGACAGTAACATCTACGGCAGGGGTCACCAACCTTTTTGAAACCAAGAGGTACTTCTTGGGTACTGATTAGAGATGCGTCATCCACCCGCCGTCCACACGAACCAACTTTTTATCGGGACTGTACCCGCCTGCCAATCGCCCGCTGAATTTCATCAGAGGTTGGCCACTTTTACCACTTACGGAGCTATTTAAAACTGTTTCACAAAGTAATGTAGTCAATTGGAGCCGCTAACATTCTCGCGACTATTCAATAGCGTTCATCCTGATGACAAGAATGTGGCGTACTGTGAAGCCATTGTCTTTGACACCTTCAACAACATGTACGGAACCGATTGTTGGTCCAGCAACATGTTGTGTGCAGCTTCTGCAATCACACGTATGAGATTGAAAGGCACACTGGGTGATACAGAGTACACTGATGGTTGTGATATAAACAACTTTAACACTTACTAATATGCGCCACGCTGTGAAGCCACACAATACAAGATTGACAAACACATTTCGGGAGAACATCCCCACAGTAACACAACATAAACGCAACACAACTAATACCCATAATTCTTTGTATTCATGACACTTCCTGAATATATTTTACACCCCCGCGCCCCCAACCCCGCCCACCTTACCGACGCACGGTAAGGTAGCGTTTCCTATTGACTTCTTCGCTTTAAGACACGGGTCTTAAATGGCTCTTTGAATGGCAGAGGATACCGATCCCAGAACCATGTATATCAAATGTCTCCGGATAGTTCAACCGCCACCCGCCCGAATCTAATTAAAATCTATTTTTTCGTCATGTCAACCGCCCGACCCGCGGTTTCCCCGCGGACTCCGCGGATGAGACCGCAAACCGCGCATCTCTAGTACTGATTATTGCGAAGGGGCTACAAGTTTGACACACACTTAAATAAATTGCCAGAAATAGCCAATTTGCTCAATTTACCTTTAACTCTATGTTATTATTAATAATTAATGATATTTATCTTTGATCATCTTAATGATTTCTCACAATAAAAATACATTTTTGATGTCATGTTTTAAATAGGTTAAAATCCAATCTGCACTTTTCTAGCTGTAAATATACTCCTCCCCTTTTAAGTGGGAGAACTTGCACACTCAGTGGCTGACTGAATACTTTTTTGCCCCACTGTATACTTATTTTAAAGTATTTCTGGGTTCATTGAGGATAGCTAATTTTACTTGTTTTGGAAAGTCTTGACAAGCCGAATTTTCTTGTTCTATTGGCAGATAATTTTGCTTAGTTCAAATAAAATACCCCTCATTTTTATATTTTTATTTTCTTGTTTTTGAACACTGACTTATGCAGTGCATGAGTGCGATTAATCAAATTTTTAAAAATGATCACTTGACAGCCCTAGTAAAGATATATATATTTATCTAAAAATTTGGTGGGTGCAGCTTAATATCAGAAATTCTGCTAATTTTATTTAAATTCAACCGTTTGCTAAATTTCACCAGAATACCGGCCAATTGGACAGCGCTGGCGTGTAGGCTCATCTCGTCTGCTATCCAGGTCAGGTTTTTTCGCTGATGCCTGGTTGATATGAGCCGTGCGTAGCAGCAGTCCAGCACGCCAGTCACAGGGAGCCCGCTCGGGCTGCTCTGCCCACGTCTGATTGGGATTCAGAGAGAGGGACATGATCGATCGCCCTGTTGGAGCAGTACAGCTGTTTAGCCATTCTGTGCAATGCGGCAACCGCTGTTGCTGTTGTCGGACCATGAGCGTGCATACACTTAAGTCCCAGATTCAATCTCTTGAGCATGTATGGGCAAAACACAGTAAGGGTTATAAGCTCTGTATTCAGAGATTGATGGTCTTGTGCAGACAGAACAATATATGTTTCGACCATTTGTTTTTTTAAGGTTATTTTTTTTCCCCGAGCCTGTGAGCATACTCAATGCATAAATGAAATCCATGAAATGTGACTCCAGCAATAAACTATAGTAAAGTAAGACCATCAGGGACACATCGTGATTTACACTTCAACCCTGAGCAACGGGGAAAGTCAAAGAAATTGCAGATAAAAAACTGATTTAATCCGCCGGCTCCACTGCGCTTTGCTGATTAAAGTGTGTCATTCCACAATGCATTAAACAGCTTAGAGATGACACCTTATGGTAAATGTAATCCAAAGCGGAGATATATTAGCCATTGTCAGGTTTTGGCAGGTGCGTAATCTCCTGTACATCTCACTGCATTGTTGGCACTGGCAGATAGGAAATTGGAAACATTGGATACACAAGAGCACACGGGCCTGTCAGTAGTCAAACAGCTAAAAAAGCATGGTGTGTTTTAGCACGTAATGCAAACTATAGGCAGGTGTTGATAAATGCTCGAGACTTTAATGCATTGGAATGAACGTCTTACCTGTGCAAACAAGGATAATGAAGACACTGAATGTGTGGTAGTGCTACCGTATTTTTCGGAGCATAAGTCGCTCCGGAGTATAAGTCACAACTGCCGAAAATGCATCATAAAGAAGGAAAAAAAACATATATAAGTCGCACTGGAGTATAAGTCACATTTTTGGGGGACATTTATTTGATAAAATCTAACACCAAGAATAGACATTTAAAAGGCAATTTAAAATAAATAAAGAATAGTGAACAACAGGCTGAATAAGTGTACGTTATATGACTCATAAATAACCAACTGAGAAGGTGCCTGGTATGTTAACGTAACATATTATGGTAAGAGTCATTTAAATAACTATAACATATAGAACATGCTAGACGTTTTACCAAACAATCTGTCACTCCTAATTGCTAAATCAGATGAAATCTTATACGTCTAGTCTCTTACGTGGATGAGCTAAATAATATTATTGGATATTGTACGGTAATGTGTTAATAAATTCACACATAAGTCGCTCTTGAGTCTATCAAAAAAACTGCGACTTATAGTCCGAAAAATACGGTACTTCCTTTTCACTTGATAGTGCCGCTTGTGCTTTTGTCACGCTACCACTGCCGGACTGCCGATTGTATCGGCCGATAAGTGCTTTAAAATGCAATATCGGAAATTATCGGTATCGGTCTCAAAAAGTAAAATTTCTGACTTTTTTAAAACGCTTCTGTACGGAGTTGTACACGGGCATAGGAAGAAGTACAGAGCAGTTGCATCTCCCAGTCATACTTGCCAACCCTCCCGATTTTCCCGGGAGACTCCCGAATTTCAGTGCCCCTCCTGAAAATCTCCCGGGGCAACCATTCTCCCGAATTTCTCCCAAATTTCCACCCAGACAACGATATTGGGGGCGTGCCTTAAAGGCATAATATCACCGCTTTTCACACACACAAGTGAATGCGAGTCATACTTGGTCAACAGCCATACAGGTCACACTGAGGGTGGCTGTATAAACAACTTTAACACTGTTACAAATATGCGCCACACTGTGAACTCACACCAAACAAGAATGACAAGCACATTTCGAGAGAACATAAACTCAACATAAACACAACAGAACAAATACCCAGAAACCCTTGCAGCATCAACTCTTCCGGGACGCTAAAATATATAACCCCCCCCCCCACCTCAACCCCCCCGCTTCCTAACCCCGCCCACGTCAAACTCCTCATGCTCTCTCAGGGAGAGCATGTCCTAATTTCCAAGCTGCTGTTTTGAGGCATGTTAAAAAAAATAATGCACTTTGTGACTTCAGTAATAGATATGGCAGTGCCATGTTGACATTTTTTTTCCATAACTTGAGTTGATTTAGAAGGAGCTGAGCTGGAAGGCAAAGCTCTCAATTTACCGGTCGATCTACGTTCCCATCCTCACCTATGGTCATGAGCTTTGGGTCATGACCGAAAGGATAATATCACGGGAACAAGCGGCCAAAATGAGTTTCCTGTGACGGGGCTCTCCCTTAGAGATAGGGTGAGAAGCTCTGCCATCTGGGAGGAACTCAAAGTAAAGCCGCTGCTCCTCCACATCGAGAGGAGCCAGATGAGGTGGTTGGGGCATCTGGTCAGGATGCCACCCGAACGCCTCCCTAGGGAGGAGGCCACGGGGAAGACCCAGGACACGTTGGGAAGACAATGTCTCCCAGCTGGCCTGGGAACGCCTCGGGATCCCCCGGGAAGAGCTGGACGAAGTGGCTGGGGAAAAGGAAGTCTGGGCTTCCCTGCTTAGGCTGCTGCCCCCGCGACCCGACCTCGGATAAGCGGAAGAAGATAGATGGAGTTGATTTATTTTGGAAAATCTTGTTACATTGTTTAATGCATCCAGCGGGGCATCACCACAAAATTAGGCATATTAATGTGTTAATTCAGGACTGTATATATCGGTATCGGTTGATATTGGAATCAGTAATTAAGAGTTGGACAATATCTGAATATTGGATATCCGCAAAAAAGCCATTATTGGACATTTTTACCTAAATTGTATATTGCAATATACTGTATTTTACGCACTATAAGGCCCACTTAAAATCTTTTTTTTTTTCTCAAAAATCGACAGTGCGCCTTATGAACCGGTGCGCCTATGTAAGGAATGATTCTTGTTTTGCTTACCGACCTCAAAGCTATTTTAGTTAGTACACGGTGTAACGATAAGTGTCACTAGTAGATGGCAGTCAAACATAAGAGATATGTGTAGATTGCAATAGGACTCAAGTAAACAACACCAACATTTTATATGTTCCATTGAAAATATACAAGTTTGTTGAACATTACACACAGAGTGAAAAAATCTATCAAAATGTTTTAGTACGACTTTGGTAAGCTATGAAGCCGAACCGCTTGATGGATTGTACTATGCTTCAACATATGAGTAATATTATGGTGTGTGTATCAGGTAACACGTTATCTGGTGTTTTGTTTACGCAATATTATTCAAAAACAACTTTTGCTACCTTTTGGTACCTGCTGAGCTGTATTTGGAGTCTGCGTAAGTCCTGGAAATTTACGCGCGTCTGCATTTGTTGTCCGTGCGGACACCATAGTCGATAAACTTCTTATTTTAACTCTATCTTCTTGTTATGGGACGTTCATCCGTCGCTGTTGCCATTTCTAAAATAAAGTCGTTTAAAGTTCTTACTAATATCTGCCATGAAAGTGCTAAAACATCCCGGTGTAGTGAGTTTACATTACTCACCCAGGGACGCATTTCCTGTGGATGAGGATATGCTGCTTCGTTATTGATTCAAGTAAAGTCTGAATGTCGCATTCTGAAGCGACTGTCAGAAAGTAGTTTAAAGATGATCTATAAAACATAATCTATGCAACATTTTGACCAAAGAACCACCATTACATGTTATGTAGACCACAAGGAAGTGTTTTCGATTTAGAAAAAATAAATAATAACATCGGGGCTTCACGGTGGCAGAGGGGTTAGTGCGTCTGCCTCACAATACGAAGGTCCTGCAGTCCTGGTTTCAAATCCAGGCTCGGGATCTTTCTGTGTGGAGTTTGCATGTCCTACCCGTGAATGCGTGGGTTCCCTCCGGGTACTCCGGCTTCCTCCCACTTCCAAAGACATGCACCTGGGGATAGGTTGATTGGCAACACTAAATTGGCCCTAGTGTGTGAATGTGAGTGTGAGTGTTGTCTGTCTATCTGTGTTGGCCCTGCGATGAGGTGGCGACTTGTCCAGGGTGTACCCCGCCTTCCGCCCGATTGCAGCTGAGATAGGCGCCAGCGCCCCCCGCGACCCCAAAAGGGAATAAGTGGTAGAAAATGGATGGATGGATGGAAATAATAACATGACTCCTGTAATGCGCCCTATATATCGGTACGCCTTATATATGTAAAAAGATAGAAAATTGACCAGTCACCGGCAGTGCGCCCTAAAATCCGGTGCGCCCTATGGTCTGGAAAATAATGGCATATTGCAGTCTCCTGTGATAACGACTTACTGTATATCACAAATAAATAATAATACAACAATTTCAAAACAGATTACAGAGGCTCCTAATTTGGCTACTGATGTAGGCGGTAACATAATACTCCATTTCAAGTTGTATAATTTTCTCAAAACTATTATTAATCTATTTCCTTTTTTTTGCAATATGATTCTACCTATAATTTTGTTAAAGCGTAATAAGCAATGATTCCTCTGTTGTTTGGGTACTTTACATTCGTTTTGGGTGTTACTGCACTACAGATTTGGGAATCGACTCGATATCAAGTAGTCACAGATGTAGTATTAGCCATGCCATTGCTAATATTGATACTTCACATTTTCCAGATCATTGAATGATAACGTTTTTGATCACAAGCATAATCAGAAAGAAACACAGGATGGCAATTTCTTTATTCACTTTTATCACATACAAAATAAAGTCAATAGTGCGAAATAAAATAAAAGTGTACTTAAAGTCCTCCTATTTCAAGGGACTCATTTTTTGACTTTGTTAACAAAAAAAAAATGAAGAAAAATTATCTTGTGATAGTAAAAAAATAATGATCTAATCACTGATGTAATGACCATTGATTGATACTAAACTTTACTGGTATTGTTACTGTTAACACGGTATGCGCACCAATATTTCCGAATCAGAATCGTTTTTATTGGCATTGTTTGAGAACGGATTCATGAACGAGGAATTTTTATTGTTACAATCATGCAACATGAAACACATAACACCGAATAGGTAATAAAATGAGCTGTAACTGAACTATCTGTGAATCGAGGTTATAGAATTGTTATAGTTATTAGATCTTGTTTTTGTATTAAATATGTATATATATATATATATATACATATATATATATATTATCCAGAGAATAGTGCTCGATACCGTGGTAGAGCGCAATATGTAGGTTTGGGAAAAATCACAAGACTACTTCATCTCTACAGAACTGTTTCATGAGGGGTTCGCTCAATCTCCTGATGATTGAGGGAATATAGGCCTATATATATATATATATATATAGGCCTATATATATATATATATATATATACATATATAGGCCTATATATATATATATATATATATATATATATATATATATATATATATATAGGCCTATATATATATATATATATATATATATATATATATATATATATATATATATATATATATAGGCCTATATATATATATATATATATATATATATATATATAGGCCTATATATATATATATATATATATATATATATGTATATTTGTACATATACATACATATTTACGTATAAATGTATATGCATATTTATGTGTGTGTGTGTGTATATATATATATATATGCATGTTTATTAAAGTTAAAGTACCAATGATTGTCACACACACACTAGGTGTGGCGAAATTTGTCTTCTGCATTTGACCCATCCCCTTGTTCACCCCCTGGGAGGTGAGGGCAGCACTGGGCATATGCATACATGCATATATGAATATATACATATATATATGTATATACATATGTGTATATATATATATATATATATATATATATATATATATATATATATATATATATATATATATATATATATATATATATATATATATATATATACATATATATATATTAAAGCTGCACGGCCCAATTTTTTTAAATGAAATAATATTCTTACATAATATTAGCCGCACCAGACTTTAAGCCGCGGATATATACGTTGTGAAATGACATATTTGTATATATGTTGCATACCTGAATTGTTTCGAAATGGTGCCTATAACACGGTAGTAAAACATCTGATCAAACAAAACAGAAGTCATCGTCATTGACCCACGAGCTGCAAGAGCTAGCTCTCCAATCTGCTAAACAGACTCAATAACTCCATGGTGACGTTTTGGTAAATTCACGAAACTAAAGCAATACAAAAAAAAACATCAATGTAAGTTACATCATTGTAAGTCAATGATAGTAATACTGACATGTTTACATGTATTAACATGATTGCTAATGCTAACAAAATACATATATATACATATCCATCCATCCATCCATTTTCTACCGCTTATTCCCTATATATATATGTATATGTATATATATATATATATATATCTATATATACATACATATATATATATATATATATATATATATAAATATATATATACATAGATATATATATATATATATATATACACATAGATATATATATATATATACACATAGATATATATGTATATATATATATATATATATATATATATATTTGTATATATATATTTGTAAAAAAATAAATAAATATATATATATATATATATATATATATATATCCATCCATCCATCCATTTTCTACCGCTTATTCCCTTTTGGGGTCGCGGGGGGCGCTGGCGCCTATCTCAGCTACAATCGGGCGGAAGGCGGGGTACACCCTGGACAAGTCGCCAGCTCATCGCAGGGCCAACACAGATAGACAGACAACATTCACACTCACATTCACACACTAGGGCCAATTTAGTGTTGCCAATCAACCTATCCCCAGGTGCATGTCTTATATTTATGCAAACAACAACAACTCTAATGTAGTAGCAGTGTAATATGGTAGCAGTGGTAAGAAGCAATCCCAGTATGGTCCATTAGATGCTGGAAAACACTTAATTGAACGGCTTAAAAGAGGAGAAAACAGGAAAAAATGAAAATTAAATTTTGAAACAAAGTTTATCTTCGATTTCGACTCTTCAAAATTAAACCGAAAGAAATGGAGAAAAACTAGCTAATTCCAATCTTTTTGAAAAATAAAAAAAAAGAAATTATGGAACATCATTAGTAATTTTTCCTGATTAAGATTAATTTTTGAATTTTGACGACATGTTTTAAATTGGTTAAAATCTAATCTGCTCTTTGTTAGAATATATAACAAATTGGACCAAGCTATATTTCTAACAAAGACAAATCATTATTTATTGTACATTTTCCAGAACAAAAATAAATAAAAAAAATAAAAAAAACTTTGAAATAAGATATAAATTTGATTCTAAAGATTTTCAAAATTTGCCAGAATAATTTTTTTTTTAATTTTAATCGTAATATGTTTGAAGAAATATTTCACAATTAATCTTCATCGAAAAAACAGAAGCTAAAATGAAGAATTAAATTAAAATGTATTATTCTTTACAATAAAAAAAAAAAAAACTTACTTGAACATTGATTTAAATTGTCAGGAAAGAAGAGGAAGGAATTTAAAAGGTAAAAAGGTATATGTGTTCAAAAATCCTAAAATCATTTTTAAGGTAGTATTTTTTCTCTAAAATTGTCTGAAAGTTATAAGAAGCAAAGTAAAAAAAAAAAAAGAATTTATTTAAACAAGTGAAGACCAAGTCTTTAAAATATTTTCTTGGGTTTTCAAATTCTATTTGAGTTTTGTTTCTCTTAGAATTAAAAATGTCGAGCAAAGCGAGACCAGCTTGCTAGTAAATAAATACAATTTTAAAAAATAGTGGCAGCTCACTGGTAAGTGCTGCTATTTGAGCTATTTTTTAGAACAGGCTAGCGGGCTACTCATCTGGTCCTTACGGGCTACCTGGTACCCACGGGCACCACGTTGGTGACCCCTGGTCTAGATTAATGTTTGTGTATGGGACAAATTGAATAGCTTTATATCTTCGAAGACCACCCATGTCATGTGCCATTGTATCAGTTGTTCTGGTCAATAATACGGTGCAGTTGGAGAGAATGAATTGTTATTGCCTTTGCTTTCCATACGTTACATGTTTTGATGCACCTAATTAGTGGTACACTAAATCCATCCATCCATTTTCTACTGCTTATTCCCTTTTGTGGTACACTAAATGTGAATCAAAATGTTATTGCTTAGAATTAAGATATTTGATCCTCTGGGTTTTTTACATGCACAGACAAACAGGGCCATGAGCTTTTGTTTAAAATTAATTAATTACATTGTTAGTTTTTGATATTGTCTGTGAGACTCTTCGTTGTCTTGTTCTCCTTTAAAAGAACTTCTGATGGCCATTCCTCCGTGTGTAAAATGCTGGCGAGTGTTCGTGATGCCATTCATTTTATTTTTACAATCAAGAAATGACATTGCTTGTTTGTGTACATTATTTTTTTTTGGTGGCACCCAACATTTACCGGAGCAGCACGACAACAAGTGCAAGTGCTCTGGCTAAGTAACTGTTCACAGTCGCACTTGCTACACAACTGTAAGACCACGCTAATGTGTACTTTGTTGCATACAGTAATCATATTGATTAGTAGGACTGCGAATCTTTCGGTGTCCGACGATTCGATTCAATATCGGGTCATGCAAGTGTAAGCCACTGTGACACTATTGTTCTTTTTTATTATTTTTATACATGTCTAATGATAATGTCAATGAGAGATTTTTAATCACTGCTATGCTGAAATTATAACTAATATTGATACTTTTGTTGAACAAGAATATTTTAACGTAGACACATAGAATCATCATACTGCTGTGATTATATGCATCAAGTGTTCATTCAAGGCTAAGGCAAAATATTGAGATATATTTTGTGTATCACGATATGGCCTAAAAATATTGAGATATTAAAAAAAGGCCATATCGCCCAGCCTTAGTTGGTACCTGTTTTTGGGATCTCCATCAGTCCCAAAAATTTGAAATCAAACCATGAAGGCACCACTGAAATATTCATAAAATAATCTTTTCTTCCTTCATATTGGCATCAAACGAGCTGTTTCGAATTTGCTTAACGTTTTAGGTATTTCCAACATGCGACGTCAGCTGAAATTTACCCGAAGAGCTTTGCGCGAGTCTGCCGTTGTAATTTTTGATGTCGTAGCCAATAAGGTTTTTTTTTGTCTATCCTCTTGTGGGGCAGACCGGCTCGTACATGCACATGCATCCTCCGCTCTTGCTCTTTCTAATACAAAGTAGCATATAGTTCAAACCTCTCTATGGAAGGGCTAAAAATTACAACACACGGCTGACAGGGAGAAAACACAGTCAAAGTGGAGGCACGTAAACAAGACCGGCCACAAAACATCTTGAAGAGACGGCCAGAGAGCATTTTAAAAACCAAATTTGGGAATGTTTTAAAAGCAGGGGGGAAAAAAATCAAAATATGCCTCCTCAAAGTGATTGTGATGCACTATGGAGCCACCTTTACACACAGTCTGAGGGACTGGGTGCAGCTACTGACGTTGCCAGGAAAATATGTCTTCCTTATTGGCATGTTCACTACAGCAATGCTGCCAAGACAGCAGAGACAGCCCACGGTATTAAAAAACGTCCCTTGCTGAATTAAAGCAAGTCCCAAATTACATGGTAAATCACAAAAATCCTTTCAGCAACTGTCAGTCATCCTTGAGTAATCCATGTTAATTTCTGCAGTC
This sequence comes from Nerophis ophidion, assembly GCF_033978795.1. NCBI lineage: Eukaryota > Metazoa > Chordata > Actinopteri > Syngnathiformes > Syngnathidae > Nerophis > Nerophis ophidion. Next base: position 20,449,707 of record NC_084631.1, on the reverse strand, counting down.
CATCCCACATTCCCCATAGCTAACAACTGTCAGGCAAGTCAGCCCATTTCTGTCGTCTTTAGTGTTTAGTATGTGCTTCCAAGTAGCTTGGTGGGACATTACCCCCCGTAATGATATCTGTTTGTCTCTGCACATTTTTTTTCAAAGACCTCTGTGAATCGATGTCTGCACAAGTTGGAGGATGGCCTGTCCCAACATTACACACTGTATTGGAAATTATCTAATCAAGTAGTCAAACAAAATGTTTTTTATTTGAGAAGCCCGAGCATCTCAAAATGCACACGTCACATTCATAGCAATGTATGTAAGGAGTGTGCAATAAAAGAGAAATACGGGACGGGGTAGGGAGGAAGTAGGCTCAGATTGGAGGAGGTAGAGAATATGACGCAACTCAGAAAAGAGAATGAGTGCATTGTTAACTGGAGAAGACGAAGGTAGTAAAGAAACGTTCACAGTGCAGATACCAACAAGGTCATTCTCTGGTCAGAATGTGCTTTTTACAGAAATACTGCAAGTTGTAATGGCATACTGCAAGGATACATACATTTTTCCATTCCGTAACCCTAGTTACGAACTAGTAACAGAGCAAACAGGTGAGCAATAGTCAATGGTGTAAATAGCGAACTGGACTAGTATCACAACGATCCTAGTGTTTTTTAAGAGCCAGTGTTGCATATCAGGATATCATATGGACAGAATTTCTAGGCGCAGTCAAGGCGTTGAGGGGTTCCGGTTTGGTAACCGCAGGATTAGATCTCTGCTTTTTGCAGATGATGTGGTCCTGATGGCTTCATCTGACCGGGATCTTCAGCTCTCGCTGGATCGGTTCGCAGCCGAGTGTGAAGCGACCGGAATGAGAATCAGCACCTCCAAGTCTGAGTCCATGGTTCTCGCCCGGAAAAGGGTGGAATGCCATCTCCGGGTTGGGGAGGAGACCCTGCCCCAAGTGGAGGAGTTCAAGTACCTAGGAGTCTTGTTCACGAGTGAGGGAAGAGTGGATCGTGAGATCGACAGGCGGATCGGTGCAGCGTCTTCAGTAATGCGGACGTTGTATCGATCCGTTGTGGTGAAGAAGGAGCTGAGCCGGAAGGCAAATCTCTCAATTTACTGGTCGATCTACGTTCCCATCCTCACCTATGGTCATGAGCTTTGGGTCATGACCGAAAGGATAAGATCACGGGTACAAGCGGCCGAAATGAGTTTCCTCCGCCGTGTGGCGGGGCTCTCCCTTAGAGATAGGGTGAGAAGCTCTGCCATCCGGGAGGAGCTTAAAGTAAAGCCGCTGCTCCATCACATCGAGAGGAGCCAGATGAGGTGGTTCGGGCATCTGATCAGGATGCCAGCCAAAAGCCTCCCTAGGGAGGTATTTAGCGCACGTCCAACCGGTAGGAGGCCACGGGGAAGACCCAGGACACGTTGGGAAGACTATGTCTCTCGCCTGGCCTGGGAACGCCTCGGGATCCCCTGGGAAGAGCTAGACGAAGTGGCTGGGGAGAGGGAAGTCTGGGCTTCCCTGCTTAGGCTGTTGCCCCCACGACCCGACCTCGGATAAGCGGAAGATGATGGATGGATGGATGGATGTTGCATATCAATAATGCAGTGCCTCACCTGCCCCCATGTGGCTTAACCATGAGATGTTCCAAAACAAAGTAATAAAATAAGTTTTGATATTTCTCTTTTGGTTTATGCTTTCTATGTGACTTTGGTGTGGTTCCTGAATATTTTAATAATTGTCATGGTCAAAATCACGTAAATTCCATGTTTCCTGATTAAAACAATGCAGCAGATGAGAAGTGAGGCAGACACAGGCGGTGCCTCCACGGCTACACACAGTGTGTATTGGGCGTGTGTGTGAGGGGGCGCATGCTTGTTGCCACGTGGAAAAGGCAGGGCTTGAGGCAGCAAATACCTCTGCCTCAAGGTAGGGGGCGATATATTGGCAACTTGCAGTTCAATGCCTCTGCAGTACTCTGACTCGCCACACTGGGAGAAGTGAGGACGCTCAAGCTAGCAGACAAAGGTCACTCCAGCGGAAGCCAGCATGTTTTTCTTTTCTTTCTTTTTTTTTAACTGTATCTATAACAAACATGGCATTTTTATTAGAGTAAGCCAGCGTTTGTGGGTGTTTTTTGTCGGATGCAAAAATATTGTTTAATTCCTTGGAATGAAATTGAATTAAATACCCCGTCTTCCGCCCGATTGTAGCTGAGATAGGCACCAGTGCCCCCCGCGACCCCAAAGGGAATAAGCGGTAGGAAATGGATGGATGGAAATTGAATTAAATGAATCCAAGTTTAAATAATTCTCTAAATTGGACTTTTAGACAAAATTAATGCGATCATACAAAGTACGTTTTCATGGAGTATAGTTATTGCTGCTTCAGATACAAATACACAAAGGTTCTATACACTCACAATATTTGATTTATTTTGTTAAAAGCAAATGGGACCAAAAAGTATTTAATAACAACTTTATCAATTAGTTTTTGGACCCATTTATCATATCCTAATATCATTATGATAACGTTTTTATGAAAGCGAATAACCTTTTTTCCCCCCTGTAAGTCTAATGTGCAACCTAAATCAACAATGACTAGAGCTGCACATATGAATTTAAGTAAAAAAAATAATAAAAAAAAGTATGTATGCCTCACCTGGTGTTTAGTTCACCGCACGTCACTGCAATAATGACACAGACAACAATGAACTGGAATGTTGAACGGCCAAACATATATTGAAATGTGCACATACAAATTTACAATAACTGCAGTGTATGAAAAATAGTAACAAAAAAAACAACATAGAAGCCCTTTTTTCTTAGTTCCCAAAGTTTGTTTAAATTGTTCGTTGGGGCCCGTTTCTCTGTAGCTGACAGTGCACTCCATTAGTTTTGGGTTTTGGGTCAGTTTTAAAGCACAACAAATGCAAACTAATTCCACTTCACATATTTTTTTCTACAGTGCAGGCTGCTTATTAGTAAATACAATTAAAAAAACATTTTGTTCCAAATAGGGTTGTTTGATATACCAATTGTAATAAAGTACCGCGATACTAATTGATGGAAATCGGTACTATACTGCCTTTGAAAAGTACCGGTACCGTTTTTTCATCTAAGTGCAGATGTGTAGCGGTTACTACAGAGCCAAGGTGCATTATGTTGAGTGTGTCTGCATACATTTATCTTAGTACTTAATAATAATTGTATTTTTTTAAAAGCACAGACCACGAGTGGAAATTAGGAAGAATTTAATATAATGTATATAAAGTTTTGGTAACACTTTAGTATGGGAAACATATGCACCATTAATTAGTTGCTTATTAACATAGGGTTAGGGTAAGGGTTAGGGAAGACTCTTAGTTAATGGCTTACTGGTTGTAGAATAAGGCCATGCAAAATAAGGCATTAATAAGTACTTAATTAAGAGCCAATATGTTACGAGTTTGCATGTTAATAAGCAAACACGGCATTTCTCGGAGTATAAGTCGCTCCGGAGTATAAGTCGCACCTGCCGAAAATGCATAATAAAGAAGGAAAAAACATATATAAGTCGCACTGGAGAATAAGTCGCATTTTTTGGGGAATTTATTTGATAAAACCCAACACCAAGAATAGACATTTGAAAGGCATTTTAAAATAAATAAAGAATAGTGACTAACAGGCTGAATAAGTGTACGTTATATGACGCATAAATAACCAACTGAGAAGGTGCCTGGTTTGTTAACGTAACATATTATGGTAAGAGTCATTCAAAGAACTATAACATATAGAACATGCTATACGTTTACCAAACAATCTGTCACTCCTAATCGCTAAATCCCATGAAATCTTATACGTCTAGTCTTACATGAATGAGCTAAATAATATTATTTGATATTTTACGGTAATGTGTTAATAATTTCACACATAAGTCGCTCCTGAGTATAAGTCGCACCCCCGCCCAAACTATGAAAAAAAACTGCGACCTATAGTCAGAAAATATTATAATTACTGGTTCATTTGTTCCTCATACTAAAGTGTTACCAAAGTTTTGTATTATATTTTAACACTATCCTTGATTATGGTTGACTGGTACCACTTTAGTATGGGGAACATATTCACCATTAATTAGTTGCTTATTACAGTAACTCATATTATTTGGATACTAGGGAAACATATTAGGGTTAGGGTTACTAATAAGCAATAATTCTGAGGTTATTAAGGGAAGACTCTTAGGTAATGGCTTACTGGTTGTATAATAAGGCATGCAAAATAAGGCCTTAATAAGTACTTAATTAAGAGCCGATATGTTACGAGTTTGCATGTTTATATGCAACTAATTATTGCTTCATATGTTCCCCATACTAAAGTGTTACAAAAGTGTTGTATTATATTGTAACTTAACCCTTTTTTATGGTAGAGCTGGTACCACTTCAGTATGGGGAACATAGTCACAGTTAATTAGTTGCTTATTCAAGTAACAGCGACTTAATTTAGAGTTATTTGGATACTAGGGGAACCTATAAGGGTTAGGGTTAGTGTTACTAATAAGCAATAGTTCTGAGGTTATTGAGGGAAGACTCTTAGTTAATGGCTAACTGCTTGTAAAATAAGGCCATGCATATTAAGGTCAATGTCAATCAATCAATGTTTATTTATATATCCCTAAATCACAAATGTCTCAAAGGACTGTACAAACCACTACGACTACGACATCCTCGGAAGAACCCACATAAGGGCGAGGAAAACTAACACCCAGTGGGACGCCAGTGACAATGATGACTATGAGAAACCTTGGAGAGGACCTCAAATGTGGGCAACCCCCCCCCCCCCCCCCCTCTCTGGGACCGAAAGCAATGGATGTCGAGCGGGTCTAACATGATACTGTGAAAGTTCAATCCATAGTGGCTCCAACACAGCCGCGAGAGTTCAGTTCAAAGCGGATCCAAGAGAGCAGCAAGAGTCCCATCCACAGGAGTCGATCAGCATCGTAGAGATGTCCCCAACCGATACACAGGCGAGAGGTCCATCCTGGGTCCCGACGAGCGGTCCATCCTGGGTCTCGACTCTGGACAGCCAGTACTTCATCCATGGTCATCGGACTGGACCCCCTCCACAAGGGAAGGGGGGACAGAGGAGAAAAAGAAAAGAAGCGGCAGATCAACTGGTCTAAAAAGGAGGTCTATTTAAAGGCTAGAGTATACAAATGAGTTTTAAGGTGAGACTTAAATGCTTCTACTGAGGTGGCATCTCGAACTGTTACCGGGAGGGCATTCCAGAGTACTGGAGCCCGAACGGAAAACGCTCTATAGCCCGCAGACTTTTTTGGGGCTTTAGGAATCACTAATAAACCGGAGTCTTTTGAACGCAGATTTCTTGCCGGGACATATGGTACAATACAATCGACAAGATAGGCTGGAGCTAGACCGTGAAATATTTTATACGTAAGTAGTAAAACTTTAAAGTCACATCTTAAGTGCACAGGAAGCCAGTGCAGGTGAGCCAGTACAGGCGTAATGTGATCAAACTTTCTTGTTCTTGTCAAAAGTCTAGCAGCCGCATTTTGTACCAACTGTAATCTTTTAATGCTAGACATGGGGAGACCCGAAAATAATACGTCTCAGCAATCGAGACGAGACGGTATTAATAAGTACTTATTAATGACCAATTAAGAGCCAATATGTTACTAATTTGCATGTGAGTAAGCAACTAATTAATGGTGAATATGTGTTCTTCATATTAAAGTGTTACCGGCAGACTATATGTAAAAATTGTTCTTTGAGTGCAACAAGAAAAGCCCAAGGTAATGCCGTTTAATATACATTTTAACCTTCTAAAAGTGTTATTTGCATGCAATAAGAAACATATTTATTGTATTGTAAGATTTTCTGTTGAAAAAAAAAAGCCAATATTGACATTTTTTGTGGCACCTTTTATTTTGAAAAGTATCTAAGTATCTGTGTACAGTTTGGTACTGGTACCGGTACCAAATTATTGGTATCGGGACAACCCTAGTTCCAAATGATCTAAACGGGCCGATCCCCATACTACAGAGGTTCAAACCGTAACTTCCCGAAGAAAATCCCCATTGAAAATGGGTCTGCATCTGCAAACCAATTAACTCACATCGCATGGCAGGGTTGCAAAAAACCCAGACCTCCATGGTGCACGCCTGCAAAGGCACTTAAAAACATTGTTAATTGGGATGATTCAGCTTTTCAAACACGTGTTCTCCTCACAAATCCGTGAACTGCATTTGAATGAGCCTTTGAATTGGGGAAGCATTTGCATTGTGGTGACAAAATGGGCCTTTAAACGCAACCCCTGAAGGATGCATCCGCTGAATTGGGACTTTTGTCTAGACAAACCAATGAGGTCATTACTCAAAGTGGCCCTGAATTATGCGGAATCAAAATTCCTGGAAGCTATTGATCATCAGTGGCGCGAATATGGCAAAAATAATTCATTCCTGTTCAAAAAAGTGCAGCATGTTGAGGAACTGTTTTTTTTAGACTATGTTAGGAAGTGGCAACTAATTGTAATCCAAGGATATAATGAAGAGGAATTGACTTCATTACCACTGAAGAGAGTGTTTATGTTTAAAGACAGCGTGTTTATACGATTTAACAACATTTTTAGAAAGTGTTTCAAGCTAAATTAAAGCTGCAAGCAGCGTTGGTCGGGTCCGCCTTTGGCTGCTGCCCCCGCTACCCAAGCCCTAGTCTAAGTCAGATCTTAATAGAGTTTTTTTTTTCATGTCTCTACGACATTCCTAACAGAAGTTACAAGCAGTTTTGACAAGTTTTTTCCTAGGGGGCGCTAGAGCGCAAATTTAATTTTTGGGTTTAGTTTTTTATTAGGTGGCAATTTTTGCCAGTCCTGATGTGTGTGCAAAATTTGGTGAGTTTTGAAGCATGTTAAGGGGGTCAAATTACCGATCGGCGTTTCTGGATGTTGTTGATAAATGGCTTTCGCTTTGCATAGTAGAGCTTTAACTTGCACTTTGAAGCATTTTAAAGGGTTCAAAGTACAGCTCCAAGAGGCAAAAATTGAATTTTTTGCGCAAATTTTGTTTTGAAGGGGTTTTTGCCACCTCCCTTTTGATTTTTGCCATAGAAGTTTAAATTGGGAAATGTAGGTCTAAGTCAGCCCTACATAGAAGTTTTTGTTTCATGTCTCTACGACATTCCTACCGAAAGTTATGAACAGTCTGTTTTGTTTTTTTCCTAGGGGGCGCTAGCGCGCAATTTTCATTTTTGGGGTTTGGTTGCTTAATAAGTTCGGAAGGTTTGCCACATCAACGTGTGTGGCAAATTTGGTGAGTTTTGAAGCATGTTTAGGAGGTCAAATTAGGGTGTGATGGTGTGGAATAATAAAGAATAAAGAATAATCATAATAATAATAAAACCTTACAGTTTCAATAGGGTCCTTTGGCCCATTGCAAAAGGACTCCTATGGGAGTCCTTTTGCAATGGGCCTGTCGGACCCTAATTAATGCCACGTTATGCTTCGTATATTTAGCACACGCCTTATGGTTGAGGAATTCACATTAGTCGCATAATTAGACTACAAAAATGGGACCCATTACCTCCCATTACCTCAGCATCAAGGGTTGGAATTGGGGGTTAAACCACCAAAAAATGATTCCCGAGTGTGGCCACCGCTGCTGCTCACTGCTCCCCTCACCTCCCAGGGGGTGGAACAAGGGGATGGGTCAAATGCAGAGGGCAATTTCACCACACCGAGTGTGTGTGTGACTATCAGTGGTACTTTATATTTTTGGTCTTGACCTCTGTATGTAAAATGAGATTATGGCACATCTTCAAGATGCCATCTTTTAATCAAATTCAAATAATAGGATATTGAGACTGATTTGGTAATGCATGCGGCTCTTTAGCGCCTCCCCAGTGGCTCCTTGGACCTCTTTCAGAGATGTGTGAAAATGGAAAAAGATGAAGAAAAAATATGTTTTTTGTTTGAATATATTTTCTGTAGGAGAACCAACATGACACAAACCTTCCTAATTGTTTGAAATTTGTATTTGGAAATGTATTTTGAAAGCACCGTTTTGTCCTACTAATGTAATCGATTCTTGAAGTCATCGTAGTTTGTAACTTTTTCGATGCTGCCACAGAAAAGTGTTTTAAAGTTTAATGCGACTCCTTCTTTGTCTCATTTTGTCCATCAAACGTTTTATGCTGTGCGTGAATGCACATAAATGAGCTTTGTTGATTTCATTGATTTGCTGGAGTGCTAATCAGGCATATTTGGTCAATCCATGACTGCAAGTTGTCTCACCCTCTGAGAAGCCTCCATTTTACTAATGTTTTCCAATGTTGCAAAAATGTGTAGAATAAAAAATAAAATACAACATTTCTGTCAACGGAGATTTGCGTCAGCCTTATATAGTAGGCTAATATAGCTAATATAGACACATCATGTGTTGCCTTCATTATAAGACTTACCATATTTTATATAAGTCGCTCCGGAATATAAGTCGCACCCGCCGAAAATGCATAATAAAGAAGGAAATAAACATATATAAGTCACACTGGAGTATAAGTCGCTTTTTTGGGGGACATTTATTTGATAAAACCCAACCCCAAGAATAGACATTTGGAAGGCAATTTAAAATAAATAAAGAATAGTAAACAACAGGCTGAATAAGTGTACGTTATATGACGCATAAATAACCAACTGATATGTTAACGTAACATATTATGATAAGAGTCATTCAAATAACTATAACATATAGAACATGCTATACCTTTACCAAAAAATCTGTCACTCCTAATCGCTAAATCCCATGAAATCTTACGTGAATGAGCTAAATAATATTATTTGATATTTTACAATAATGTGTTAATAATTTTACACATAAGTCGCTCCTGAGTATAAGTCGCACCCCTGGCCAAACTATAAAAATAACTGCGACTTATAGTCCGAAAAATACGGTATATAAGGCTTTGAATTTTTTGTGGCTCCTTCTTTTTTTTGTATTTTTGGCCCATTATGGCTCTTTCAACATTTTGGGTTGCCGACCCTTGGCTTAGTTACCACTAAAAGACAAGTTGTGTTGTATGTTCACTATTTTATTTAAGGACTAAATAGCAAAAATAAAAATAAATGCTTAATGTACCCGTAAGGTTCAAAATAAAGCCAATAATGCACTTTTTTGTGGTCCCCTTTACTTAGAAAAATACCGAAAAGTATCGAAATACCGTATCGTGAAAACACTATAGGCCACAATGTAAATTCAATCAATTCCTTCCAGACACCCGACATAAAACACATTTTTGAAGATAATCATTATAGATTTACTTGCACAAATGAATGCAACATGCATAATAATGCAAAGGAGAGCTTTTACAGCGCAACACGTCATACTGTCGTGACCTTTCATTCAGTCTTAAATGTTCCGGCATACTGCCTGGTCAGCCCCTCCTCTCTTTACATCTGCAGGCAATTCAATCTTCGAGGCAATCTGAGTGTGCCGGATACAGTTAAAGTGGCAGGCCGCAAGCACACTTGCCGCTCTTTTATCGCAGACAAATTCCATCTCTGCCGTTAAGAATAGTCGCCCAACCGTTAATTGTTTGGCTAGACATACGGTAGCAGTGCCGTGCATTATGTGACGCTCTGGACTCGCAGACTCCGAGGCTGTACAACGCTATTTAGCTCTACGGTGAGAGATTTGGTATTTGTATTTATTTATTTGTAAACACAAAATAAAACATTGGGCAGCAAGAACCGACAAGTTAAATATAGTACGTATCGTATACTGTACAACAAACATACTCATCATAGTTCACTTGAGACCAACATAGCCTTCATTTTTTTTTTTTAAAGAATAAAATGTAGTCGTGGATTGAAGAGCTGCTGGACAAAACCAAGATAGTCAATTGGAAACAGTCATTGTACTCAAAAACTTATTTGAAATGATAAGACTCTATAAATGCCATCAAAATACTATTGAAATACATTATATGTTGATTGATAATATAATGTCAACATACAAGACAAATAAAAGAAAAAAAACTTTACTGTATTTTCCGGACTCTAAGGCGTATTTAAAATATATATATTTTTCCTCCCAACTCGACAGTGCGCCTTATGACCCGGTGTCCCTAATGTAAGGAATAAGTTGGGTTGTGCTTACTCACCTCGAAGCAATTTTATTTGGTACATTGTGTAATGATAAGTCTGACCAGTAGATGGCAGTCAAACATAAGAGAGAAGTGTAGTCAACACAATGATTGCAATATGTCTCAAGTAAACCACACCAACGTTTTAAATGTTCCATTGAAAATATAGAACATTAGACACAACGCTCAAAAATCTATCAAAATGTTTTTGTGCGACTTTGGTAAGCTATGAAGCCACACTGCTTCATGGATTGTACTGTGCTTCAATGTACGAGTAGTATTATGGTGTGTGTATAAGGTAAGACATACTATCTGGTGTTTTGTTGCGCAATATTATGCAAAATCAACTTTTCTTACCTTCTGGTACCTGCTGATCTGTATTTGGGATTTGTTGAAGTCCTGAAAAATTATGTGCTTCCGCGACTCGATAAGCTTCTTCTTTTTCCCCTATCTTCTTGTTCTGTGACATTCATCCTCCTCTGTTGCCATTTCTAATATAAGGTAGCGTAAAGTTCTTACTGATACCTGTCAGTAAACTCGCCATGAAAGCGCTAAAACATACCGGTGTAGTGAGTTTACATTATTCACTCAAGGAACTTTAGTTATTAGAGAGTTCCGGTCGGACGGGTTTTTCACATGACACATTTCCAGTGTGATTGTTTCCTGATTCTTCTCCATTATTAACATTAACATTAAAGTCTGAATGTCATCAAAACAGTTAGCTCCATCTTTTGACACTTCTTCCACTCCCATCCTTGCACGCTACACCGCTACAACACAAATGACGGGGAGAAGACGCTGCCGAAGGTGAGCCACGTAAAAAAAGACCGCTCACAAAACGACAATCCATAAGCGACTGTCTGGTCAACATGTTGCATAGATTATGTTTTACAGATTATTTTTAAACCGCTTTCAAACAACTACCATTACATGTTAGGTAGACCACAAGAAAGTGTTTTAAATTTAGAAAAAATATATAATAATATGACTCCTTTAATGCGCCCCTTAATCCGCTGTGCTTTATATATGAAAAGATCAAAAATAGACCCCTTATAAATCAGGTATGCCATATGGTCCGGAAAATACGTTAATCGTGAAAGGAGAAATTAGGCCCTCTGTTCCTTTGCTTTCGGGCAATGTGGCCCCTAAACCAATTGAGTTGTATATCCCTGGAATAGGATAATCATCATTAAGTGTAGTTGAACCTCCTTACTGGTTCAGATCAGTTACAATATAACGCCAAAAGTATTTGGCCACCTGCCTTGACTCACATATGAACTTGAAGTGCCATCCCATTCCTAACCCATAGGGTTCAATATGATGTCGGTTTACCTTTTGAAGCTAATACAGCTTCAACTCTTCTGGGAAGGCTGTCCACAAGGTTGTGGAGTCTGTTTATAGCAATTTTCCACCATTCTTCCATTGGTAAGGTCACACACTGATGTTGGTCGAGGAGGCCTGGCTGTCAGTCCCTGTTCTAATTCATACCAAAGGTGTTTTATCGGGTTCAGGTCAGGACTCTGTGCAGGCCAGTCAAGTTCATCCACACCATGTCTTTATGGACCTTGCTTTGTTCACTGGTGCACAGTCATGTTGCATCCGCTGACCCCTTTCTGTCAGTTTTTACGTGGCCTTACCACTTGGTAGCTGAGTTGCTGTTGTTCCCCAAATCTTCCATTTTCTTATAATAAAGCAGACAGTTGACTTTGGAATATTTAAGTGAGGAAATTTCACGACTGGATTTGTTGCACAGGTGGCATCCTATGACAGTTCCACGCTGGAAATCACTGAGAGTGGGCCTATTCTTTCACAAATGTTTGTAGAAACAGTCTCCATGCCTAAGTGCTTGATTTTATACACCTGGGTGCATGGGTGGCCAAATACTTTTGGCAATATAGTGTACATGTCTGCCACACCCACAGTAGTGTATACAGCCAAAGATAATTGTTAACTTCCTCAAAGTTATTGTAATGAAATTTGTCCTTTTTAGCTGCAACCTCTTCCTATGTTCCGCCGGTCTCCCATTAGAGTCAGAGCACACAGGAAGTTATTATTGGCAGCGCCGGCAAGTCAGACAGCTTCCTGAAAAACGATCAATTTCCCCCGATGCACTTTCTCATTATAACCTTATCTGGGCCGCAGACAATAATCTGGATTTGTCACGCTTTGTTTGTTCCGCCACGGAAGTGCATCAGTCGTGAGCGAAGCCGAGTGTTTGGCCGAGGGCAGGGTGGAGAGACGGCGCTTCTCCGCGAGGACGTGTCACTCAAATATTCGAGTATTCCGTGCCGTTCCCCGGGAAAATAACGTAGGCTTTTTAACTCCCCTCGCGGTTCGGAGTAGGAGGGGGAAGGGCGACGCTCTGGCACGAATTTGGGACGGAATAATGGGCTTTTCTCTCCACTCAACCACATCTGAGCGGAGGGAAGGCAGGGTAAATGAGTTTGCTTTAGAGAAAGGTACTTAATGATGTAGAGGAGTGGTTCTCAAACTTTTTTTTCACCAAGTACCACCTCGGAAAATAAAATACATGTACTTGGTTCCCCAAGTACCATCCTGAAAACCGACATGAAAATAAAGTAGCAAAGTAGGACTAAGTATTTATCAAAAAACAAGTATTTTTAATATTTTTAACCATGTTAACATTAAACAAAGTTTGAACAGTAACACTGTGTCTGAATGTCGGCATATAAAACACTGTGCCTAAATAATGAATTCAAAATTGATTGCACATAAAAGCTCTTCAGTTTTCGCTCCCTTTCGCTGATTTAAGCGATGACAGTAGTTTTGTCCTACTTCTCGTTATTAAGCAAACAACCTCCACCCTTTCCCATCAAAGCCTGGAGCTACGTACAGTGGGGCAAAAAAGTATTTAGTCAGCCACCGATTGTGCAAGTTCTCCCACTTAAAATGATGACAAAGGTCTGTAATTTTCATCATAGGTACACTTCAACTGTGAGAGACAGAATGTGAAAAAAAAAATCCAGGAATTCACATTGTAGGAATTTTAAAGAATTTATTTGTAAATTATGGTGGAAAATAAGTATTTGGTCAATCATTCAAAGCTCTCACTGATGGAAGGAGGTTTTGGCTCAAAATCTCACGATACATGGCCCCATTCATTCTTTCTTTAACACGGATCAATCAGCCTGTCCCCTTAGCAGAAAAACAGCCCCAAAGCATGATGTTTCCACCGCCCTGCTTCACAGTAGGTTTGGTGTTCTTGGGATGCAACTCAGTATTCTTCTTTCTCCAAACACGACGAGTTGAGTTTATACCAAAATGGATACATGGATGATACAGCAGAGGATTGGGAGAATGTCATGTGGTCAGATGAAACCAAAATAGAACTTTTTGGTATAAACTCAACTCGATTCAATTATAAAAAAAAATTCTACACATAGAAGAAATCATCAGCTTAAAGTGCCCTCTTTGGGGATTGTAATAGAGATCCATCTGGATTCAAGAACTTAATTCTAAACATTTATTCACAAAAAAAGAATATTTCAAACATAAACAATATTTATGGAACATGTCCACAAAAAATCTAGCTGTCAACACTGAATATTGCATTGTTGCATTTCTTTTCACAGTTTATGAACTTACATTCATTTTTTGTTGAAGTATTATTCAATAAATATATTTATAAAGGATTTTTGAATTGTTGCTGTTTTTACAATATTTTTTCACTTACCCCTTGGCATACCTTCAAGTACCCCCAAGGGTACGTGTACCCCCATTTGAGAACCACTGTTCTAGAATGTGCTTGTTCTATTTTTAAATAAAGAAAACAAATCTGAAGTTGTCTTTATTTTTAAGTTATCGCGCCATAATTTTACCACTCGGGAGTGGATTTGTCTCCATCCGGCCCCCGAGTTTGACACCCCTGCACTAGATGGAGCCTGTAGTACGCCTACCACAGTTTGAAAACCGCTGATGGGGAGTAACAGACAGGTGTGGCATGTGACGGTAAAAAAAAAAAATCCGGACTGAGATTAATAAACGTGACAAGACTGGAGATGAAGGCCGGCGAGAACAGATGGGAAAGGGCAGCCGGGGGGGAGAAAGAGATGGGTGGTGTTAGGAAGCAGAAGAGAAAGTTGGAAGAGACCAAGGTTACGTTTGAGGAGCTAAGGTTGATGCATCTGCAGCGACGGAGATGAAAGAGCGACATTGACTTTTTCAGCTGCTTCCTGAGCTTGACCCGTGTGCCGCTGGCCCAGCTGTCCACTGTGGATCGCCTTCATCTCTCTCTATCTCCTTGCGTCTTTTGTTGACCTTGCTTTTCCCTTCTCATCCGTCACACTCTCTTCCCTGCTGACTTTTGTCTTTCATCCCTCACGTTCTCTGCATGCCAGCGTTGCACCCTTCTCAGCCCATCTCCATCCACCGCGCTGCCTGGCACCGTGCACAAGTATTAATAGATTGGCCGTGACGACCGCTGCAGGGGTACATTCCGCACCGGGACGTCATACAAACCCCGTTTCCATATGAGTTGGGAAATTGTGTTCGATGTAAATACAAACGGAATACAATGATTTGCAAATCCTTTTCAACCCATATTCAGTTGAATGCTCTACAAAGACAAGATATTTGATGTTCAAACTCATAAACTTTTTTTTTTTTTGCAAATAATAATTAACTTACAATTTCTTGGCTGCAACACAAGCTAAAGTAGTTGGGAAAGGGCATGTTCACCACTGTGTTACATCACATTTCCTTTTAACAACACTCAATAAACTTTTGGGAACTGAGGAAACTAATTGTTGAAGCTTTGAAAGTGGAATTCTTTACCATTCTTGCTTGTGTACAGCTTGAATATTTCAACAGTTGTCGTATTTACGCTTCATAATGCGCCACACATTTTCAATGGGAGACATGCCTGGACTGCAGGCGGGCCAGGAAAGTACCAGCACTCTTTTACTACGAAGCCACGCTGTTGTAACACGTGGCTCGGCATTGTTTTGCTGAAATAAGCAGGGGCGTCCATAATAACGTTGTTTGGATGACAACATATGTTGCTCCAAAACCTGCATGGACCATTCAGCATTAATGTTGCATTCACAGATGTGTAAGTTACCCATGCCTTGGGCACTAATACACCCCCATACCATCACAGATGTTGGCTTTTGAACTTTGCGCCTATAACAATCCGGATGGTTATTTTCCTCTTTGTTCCGGAGGACACCACATCCACAGTTTCCAAATATATTTTGAAATTTGGACTCGTCAGACCACAGAACACTTTTCCACTTTGCATCAGTCCATCTTAGATGAACTCGGGCCCAGCCAAGCCGGCGGCGTTCCTGGGTGTTGTTGATAAATGGCTTTCGCTTGGTATAGTAGAGTTTTAACTTGCACTTACAGATGTAGCAACCAACTGTAGTTACTGACAATAGTTATGAAGTGTTCCTGAGCCCATGTGGTGATATCCTTTACACACTGATGTCGGTTTTTGATGCAGTACCACCTGAGGGATCAAAGGTCCGTAATATCATTGCTTACGTGCAGTGATTTCTGCAGATTCTCTGAACCTTTTGGTGATTTTACGGACCGTAGATGGTAAAATCCCTAAATTCCTTGCAATAGCTCGTTGAGAAATGTTGTTCTAAAACCGTTCGACAATTTGCTTACAAATTGGTGACCCTCACCCCATCCTTGTTTGTGAATAACTTAGCATTTCATGGAAGCTCCATTTATACCCAATCATGGCACCCACCTGTTCCCAATTAGCCTGCACACCTGTGGGATGTTCCAAATAAGTGTTCGATGAGCATTCCTCAACTTTATCAGTATTTACTGCCCCCTTTCCCAACTTTTTTGTCACGTGTTGCTGGCATCAAATTCTAAAGTTAATGATTATTTACAGACAAAAAAATGTTTACTAGTTTGAACATCAAATATGTTGTCTTTGTAGCATATTCAACTGAATATGGGTTGAAAATGATCTTCAAATCATTGTATTCCGTTTGTATTTACATCTAACACAATTTCCCAACTCAAATAGAAACGGGGTTTGTACGAGACAGATGGTAATTCTGTGAGGGCTTTAGTCGGGAGGCAGGTATCGGTTACACTCGGCCGCGTCAATGCCACCGTCCCGGGACTCAAAGGGCGGCCAGATAAATCGAGCTGATTCCCCCTAAAAATAGAGCGCAGAGCTCCATTAGAAAAGGATGCGGCCCGTGTGGGAAGAGGCGGAGGTCACCGTGGTCAGTCGAGTTATTTCTGTCACCAGACCTCCGGAAATAGACGGTCCTTCATGTATCCACTCGCTTGCCAGCAGCGAAGGAGACCTGCTTGCAGACACAAAAGGTGTGTGGGAATCTCACATCCACGGATGGACGTTAAGCCCTTGCCAGAGTTTTTGCTTTTTTATAACCTGGGGCTATTTTTGTTTTGGTTTTCTGTCGACTCCCTCGGGCTAAAACAGTAGGTCTGCCTTCCTAGTCTAAATTGGACATTATACCTGTATAATACTGGCAGATGTTTTCTTGTAGTTATATTAAGCCTCATGGGGGAGGCTTTATTGTATCCGTAAGATGCACATAACTTCACTATTAAACTTTCAGTTAAATTGAAACCTCTCTGCCACTTCCTCTTATCTTTATAAAGGCAGAATTTTAAGAGCAGCCCTGTCAGGCTTGCCACTGACAGTTTGTGTTTTAGTTTCTCCTCTGTGTTTAGTATTTCCTGTCCTTAGTTCCTGTCAAGTACTCTTATTTTGTCAGCTTCCTGTCTTGTTCCCTGAGTGCTGTGTTTCCCGTCAGCTACGGCTGAATGGCACCTGGCCACACCTGTCACCAATCAGCCCGCTCCTATTTGTACCTGCTTTGTCTTGTGTCAGTTGCTGGATCATTGTATTGCCTTGTTGATGTCACATCTTTGCAGCGTAGCGGTAAGCTATATTCAGTTGATGTTTGTAGCTTACTGTTTTTTGTTCCCTGCTTCCGTTTTATTTTTCATTATACAAGTACGACTTCTGTTTGCCTGTTCGCTACCCGTTAGCTTCCACGCTAAGCTCCTGTTCGTTATTTTCTAGCTCCCAGGCTAGCTCCTTTTGTTTGATTATCCGCTTCGTGCGCGCTTTGTGTTTGTACCCTTTTGGTTTTGTTTTTGTCTTAGTATTTACTTAAATCATGTTTTCTCATTCCGCAGCTTGGGGTTCGTCACCAAATAACTGTGACAAGCCCTTTGTTTCGATCTCAATTTTCTTTTGCTATCTAAACAGGTTTGTATATTTATCGCACCACCTCTATTTTGAATTTATTTTATTCATCCGCACGAATATTATGTTATGCTGTGAAGTATTTCATCACAAAACATACCACCATTGTTATTGGGCACCAATAGATGATATCTGTCTAATATTTGTTAGCTGCCTCTCTTTGTTTATAATGTGTATTTTCTAATAGGTCTACTCCAGGAGTGTCAAAGGCATGTTTTTTAAATTAATTTACATAAGGGTAATAACCTGTGATTAATCATGATTAATCAAAATACATATGCATTTGATTGATAGATGTTTTTATGTATAACTTGCATTGAAGTCATAAACAAAGGTGACACCCAGATATTTAACTGTTTTTATCTCACAAAAATAATTTTGCAATACAGTGTATAATATTATTGGCATGATTAAATTAAAGTTTAAAATATGCTCTTTTTTTTTGTCCAAATTGAAAGAACGAATGCATTTAGTGAAAACATTTTAATTAAATAAGTGTTTTATTGACACCCAGATTTTCCAGGCGTTCGCGGGCCACATAGAATGATGTGGCGGACCACAACTGGCCCCCGGGTCTTGAGTTTGACACCTCTGATCTACTCTCTATTTTATGCTACCATTTTTTTTGCTGAAGCTGTCACATATCCTGTAATATTGTACATGGTAATTGGGATTTGTTATATGTAGTATACATTATATGAAAATATAGTGTAATGTACAAACCCCGTTTCCATATGAGATGGGAAATTGTGTTAGATGTAAATATAAACGGAATACAATGATTTGCAAATCATTTTCATCCCATATTCAGATGAGTATGTTACAAAGACAACATATTTGATGTTCAAACTGATAAACATTTTTTGGGGGCAAATCATTAACTTTAGAATTTGATGCCAGCAACACGTGGCAAATAAGTTGGGAAATGTGGCAATAAATACTGAAAAAGTTGAGGAATGCTCATCAAACACTTATATGGAACATCCTACAGGTGTGCAGGCTAATTGGAAATAGTCGGGTGCCATGATTGGGTATAACAGCAGCTTCCGTGAAATGCTAAGTCATTCAATTTGTAAGCAAATTGTTGAACAGTTTTAGAACAACATTTCTCAACGAGCTATTGCAAGGAATTTAGGGATTTTACCATCTACGGTCCTTAAAATCATCAAAAGGTTCAGAGAATCTGGAGAAATCACTGCACGTAAGCGATGATATTACGGACTTTTGATCCCTCAGGCGGTACTGCATCAAAAACCGACATCAGTGTGTAAAGGATATCACTGCATGGGCTCAGGAACACTTCATAAAACCACTGTCAGTAACTACAGTTGGTTGCTACATCTGTAAGTGCAAGTTAAAACTCTACTATGCAAAGCCAAACCCATTTGTCTACAACACCCTGAAACGCCGCCAGCTTCGCTGGGCCCAAGCTCATCTGAGATGGACTGATGCAAAGTGGAAGAGTGTTCTGTGGTCTGACGAGTCCACATTTCAAGTTATATTTCGAAACAGAGGACGTGATGTCCTCTAGAACAAAGAGGAAAATAACCCTTCAGATTGTTATAAGCGCAAAGTTCAAAAGCCAGCATCTGTGATGGTATGGGGGTGTATTAGTGCCCAAGGCATGGGTAACTTACACATCTGTGAAGGCACCATTAATGCTGAAAGGTCCATACAGGTTTTGGACCAACATATGTTGTCATCCAAGCAACGTTATCATGGACGCCACTGATTATTTCAGCAAGATGCCAAGCCACGTGTTACAACAGCGTGACTTCGTAGTTAAAGAGTGCGGGTACGTTCCTGGCCCGCCTGCAGTACAGACATGTCTCCCATCAAAAATGCGTGGCGCATTATGAAGCGTAAAATACGACAGCGAAAACCCCGGATTGTTGAACGATTGAAGCTATTTAAAACAAGAATGGGAAAGAATTCCACTTTCAAAGCTTCAACAATTAGTTTCCTCAATTCCCAAACGTTTATTGAGTGTTGTTAAAAGAAAAGGTGTTGTAACACAGTGGTGAACATGTCCTTTCCCAACTACTTTGGCACGTGTTGCAGCCATGAATTTCTAATTTAATTATTATTTGCAAAAAAAAAAAAAGTTTATGAGTTTGAACATCAAATATCTTGTCTTTGTAGTGCATTCAACTGAATATGGGTTGAAAAGGATTTGCAAATCAGTGTATTCCATTTATATTTACATCTAACACAATTTCCCAACTCATATGGAAACGGGGTTTGTAATAATATAATACAGTGGTTCTCAAATGGGGGTACGCGTACTCCTGGGGGTAGTTGAAGGTATGCCAAGGGGTACGTGAGATTTTTAAAAAAAATAGCAGCAATTCAAAAATCCTTTATAAATGTATTTATTAAATAATACTTCAACAAAATGTGAATGTAAGTTCATAAAATGTGAAAAAGAAATGCAACAATGCAATATTCAGTGTTGACGGATAGATTTTTTGTGGACATGTTAAACATGTCTTTTTTGTGAATAAATGTTTAAAATTAAGTTCATGAATCCAGATGGATCTCTATTACATTCCCCAAAGAGGGCACATTCAGTTGATGATTGTGTAGAAATCTTTATTTCTAATTGAATCACTTGTTTATTTTTAACACGTTTTTTAGATATTTTTATATCTTTTTTTCTAAGTAATTCAAGAAAGACCACTATAAATACAATATTTAATAAATCAGAGACTGATGACATTGTGCTGTATTTTACTTCTTTATCTATTTTTTTTCAACCAGAAATACTTTGCACCGATTAGGGGTTACTTGAATTAAAAAAAATGTTCAAAGGGGGTACATCACTGAAAAAAAGTTGAGAATCACTGATATAATATATCAGTATAAATTATATACTGTGTATATAATATGTAAATATCACATATATGTTATATTTTATATTAATACTATGGTCCTTTTTTTTTTTTTTACTTCATACCTGCAATATATTTGCCTTCCTTACCCTTTCCAACCTTTGTAACTGAGCTATTGTGCGGAACAATTTCCCTTGTGGATCAAAAAAGTTTGCCTAAGTCAAAGTCTTTAGTGCCACACATGTAAATGTGCCTTTACAAATACATTTAAAGCTGCATTATGAAAATTGCATCGCTTTAAGGAACAAGCAGTAGAAAATGGATGCATGTAAGAAGGAACAAAAAAAAATATGAGATTAACGCCAACGGTAGGAATATGGCAGCAATACTTGTCTTAATGTGCTACATTGTTTTCTAATGTAGCACAAAACTTGTCTCTTATGTCACAATACTCAATATAGTGAATGACTGAATGGTTTATTTTGAGCCATGCAAACAAAAGAGAATGACATAAAAAAGGAAAGAAATATATAAATACATTATTTTTACACCTACATTGAAAACATTACATGTGACTAATCTTTTGTAGATGTCAAGATTGGCTCAAAAGGGAGTGGGAAGAAGTAAACATATTAGGTCCCACCCCTATACAAATACAATATATATATATATATATACAATATATAATACAATAATATATATAATATAATTCAATTCAATTCAGTGGTTGCTGCATAGATTCTATGTATTATCTATATATAATACATTTAAATTCACACACACTTACATATATACATATGTACACACACATATATACAATTTATATATATATATATACATATATATACATATACATACATATACACACATAATCACATACATACACACATGCATATACCCAAAATACACACATGTCCATCACATACATACACACACACACACACACACACACACCTATACAAATACTTTATATATAATTGTATATATAATATACACTTTTGTCCAAACATTATTAACAGTTAGTGCAAAAGTGAAGTGAATTATATTTATATAGCGCTTTTCTCTAGTGACTCAAAGCGCTTTACATAGTGAAACACAATATCTAAGTTACATTTAAACCAGTGTGGGTGGCACTGGGAGCAGGTGGGTAAAGTGTCTTGCCCAAGGACACAACGGCAGTGACTAGGATGGCGGAAGCGGGAATCGAACCTGCAATCCTCATGTTGCTGGCACAGCCGCTCTACCAACCGAGCTATGCCTCCTGCCAAGTATGTGTGATTGTAGTTTACATCTGCATATAGAATTATCAGAAAAATATTGTGTACCACGTTTTCCAAAACATGACTCCAAAAAAAGAACAAAAAAAGAATAAAAAGAATAAAATTGATATTAATACAATAAAAATGTATATTTAAAAACAAAAAAATACATATTTCCATATGGATAGTTTCAGTACAGTGCCCAGCCAAAGAAATCCTGAGCAGCGTCAATTGTCAGAACACTCATAATGGGTGAAATATACAAATATCAGAACATTACCGGATTTTAATGTAAAGGTTATCCTTCTTTTATAGTGAAATACTTGTCGAGAGCTTAGCAAATAGCAATGAAAACATGCCAATATTATTTTTCTATTAACTCTTTGTGTATTGAGTTTTTATTTTAGATAGTCCATTAGGAGTGTGTTGCCTTCAGTTCGACCCTGAAACAGCCTTCAGAGTGAACAACAGCGCAGAGCTAGCCACAATTGCACTATATATATATATATATATATATATATATATATATATATATATATATATATATATATATATATACTGTGTATATATATATATATATATATATATATATACAAACCCTGTTTCCATATGAGTTGTGAAATTGTGTTGGATATAAATATAAACAGAATACAATGATTTGCTAATTCTTTACAACCCATATTCAATTGATTGCACTACAAAGACAAGATATTTGATGTTTAAACTCATTAACTTTATTTTTTTTGCAAACAATAAATAACTTAGAATTTCATGACTTCCACACGTGCCAAAGTAGTTGGGAAAGGGCATGTTCACCACTGTGTTACATCACCTCTTATTTTAACAACACTCAATAAACGTTTGAGAACTGAGGAAACTAATTGTTGAAACTTTGAAAGTGGAATTCTTTCTCATTCATTCTTGTTTTATATAGAGCTTCAGTCGTTCAACATTTTATGCTTCATCATGCGCCACACATTTTCGAGAGGGGAGATCGGGAGACAGGTCTGGACTGCAGGCGGGCTAGGAAAATACCTACACTCTTTTTTTTTAACGAAGCCACGCTGTTGTAACACATGCTGATTGTGGCTTGACATTGTCTTGCTGAAATAAGCAGGGGCGTCCATGAAAAAGACGGCGCTTAGATTGCAGCATATGTTGTTCCAAAACCTGTATAGGTTTCGCCATTAATGGTGCCTTCACAGATGTGTAAGTTACCCATGCCTTGCGCACTAATGCACCCCCATACCATCACTGATGCTGGCTATTGAACTTTGCGTCGATAACAGTCTGGTTGGTTCGCTTCCCCTTTGGTCTGGATGACACAATGTCAAATATTTCCAAAAACAATTTGAAATGTGGACTCGTCAGACCACAGAACACTTTTCCACTTTGCATCAGTCCATCTTAGATGATCTCGGGTCCAGAGAAGCCGGCGGCGTTTCTGGATGTTGTTGATAAATGGCTTTCGCTTTGCATAGTAGAGCTTTAACTTGCACTTACAGATGTAGCGACAAACTGTATTTAGTGAGAGTGGTTTTCCGAAGTGTTTCTGAGCCCATGTGGTGATATCCTTTAGAGATTGATGTCGGTTTTTGATACAGTGCCGTCTGAGGGATCGAAGGCTACGTGCATTTATTGTTGGTTTCCAGCCATGCCGCTTACGTGGAGTGATTTCTCCAGATTTTCTGAACCTTTTGATGATATTATGGATGTTGAAATCCCTAAATTTTTTGCAATTGCACTTTGAGAAACGTTATTCTTAAATTGTTTGACTATTTGCTCACGCAGTTGTGGACAAATGGATGTCCCTCCCCCATCCTTTCTTGTAAAAGACTGAGCATTTTTTGGGAAGCTGTTTTTACACCCAATCATGGCACCCACCTGTTCCCAATTAGACTGCACACCTGTGGGATGTTCCAAATAAGTGTTTGATGAGCATTCCTCAACTTTATCAGTATTTATTGCCACCATTCCCAACGTCTCTGTCACGAGTTGCTGGCATCAAATTCTAAAGTTAATGATGAAAAAAAAAACGTTTATTAGTTTGAACATCAAATATGTTGTCTTTGTAGCATATTCAACTGAATATGGGTTGAATATGATTTGCAAATCATTTTATTCCGTTTATATTTACATCCAACACAATTACCCAACTCATATGGAAACGGGGTTTGTATAAACATATACATAGAAAAGGGAACTGGCAATTACCATACTTCTTTCTCACACTAATATATATATATATATATATATATATATATATATATATATATATATATATATATATATATATACATACATACATACATATATATAAGTGTGAGAAAGAATTATGTTAATTGCCAGTTCCCTTTTCTCTCTTTCCTGTGTGCCAGGCACAAAGTATGAATCTGTTGTGCTGGCGCTGCACTACATCTGACTGTCTGTCCCCCAAAAGGATGAAAACAGAGGCTTCAGGGATAAATGTGGGGGAAAAAAACCCAACTGCATAACAGCAGGAAAAGGCATGAAAAAAACTTGTCCTTTTTTCACAATACAAAAACATGTATTCAGTGGGACAAATGGAAGAGTAAATATTTTATTATTGGTAGTGGTACAGTACTTCTCAAATAGTGTGGCAGGACCCCAACAGTAAGGTGTCGGGAGGGTGTGTGAGAGGGTATTTTTTTATTCATGCTCAAACAATACACGAGTCTCCAGCTAGGTGGCAACAGTGCTCAAACAAATCAAGCCAGTTGAGGAAATACAAAGGAACAGCGAGCTCGCCAGGAGTCTAAAATGCCCAAGCTATCTATAGATCAATCAATCAATCAATCAATCAATCAATCAATCAATCAATGTTTATTTATATAGCCCTAAATTACAAGTGTCTGAAAGGGCTGCACAAACCACTACGACATCCTCGGAAGAACCCACATAAGGGCAAGGAGAACTCACACCCAGTGGGACGTCGGGAACAATTATGACTATGAGAACCTTGGAGAGGACCACATATGTGGGCAACTACCCCCCCCCCCCCCCCCCCCCCCCTCTAGGGGACCGAAAGCAATGGATGTCGAGCGGGTTTAACATGATACTGTGAAAGTTCAATCCATAGTGGATCCAAGACAGCAGCGAGAGTCCCGTCCACAGGAAACCATCCCAAGAGGAGTCGGATCAGCAGCGTAGGGATGTCCCCAACCGATACACAGGCGAGCGGTCCATCCTGGGTCCCGACGAGCGGTCCATCCTGGGTCCCGACTCTGGACAGCCAGTACTTCATCCGTGGCCATCGGACCGGACCCCCTCCACAAGGGAGGTGGGGACAGAGGAGATAATAGATAATAGAGTGCTTAAACTTAATCAATGCCATGATTAGTATTCCAGAATGACTGGAATAAGATCCTTCTCGCTGGTTGTTAATTCTATCAGCCACCTTTCAAAACAGAAACAACAGACACGGTGCAAAAGTCCAAACCTGCATGCACATTTGCGCTTCTGTGAGAAGACACTTGCGTGTGATTACCGCAATCACTCCTCTTGCAAGTAATTCATGTTAACATGTGGAGCAGGGGTCACCAACGCGGTGCCCGCAAGCACCATATAGCCCGTAAGGACCAGATGAGTAGCCCGCTGGCCTGTTCTAAAAATAGCTCAAGTAGCAGCACTTACCAGTTAGCTGCCTCTATTTTTTAAATTTTATTTATTTACTAGCAAGCTGGTCTCGCTTTGCTCGACATTTGTAATTCTAAGAGAGACAAAACTCAAATAGAATTTGAAAATCCAAGAAAATATTTTAAAGACTTGGTCTTCACTTGTTTAAATAAATTCATTTATTTTTGTACTTTGCTTCTCATAACTTTCAGAAAGACAACTATAGAGAAAAAAATACAACCATAAAAATGATTTTAGGATTTTCAAACACAGATGCCTTTTTGCCTTTTAAATTCCTTCCTCTTCTTTCCTGACAATTTAAATCAATGTTCAAGTAAATTCATTTTATTATTCTAAAGAACAATAAATACATTTTAATTTAATTCTTTATTTCAGCTTCCGTTTTTTCGACGAAGAATATTTGTGAAATATTTCTTCAAACTTATTATGATTAAAATAAAAAATATTCTGGAAAATCTAGAAAATCTGTAGAATCAAATTTAAATCTTATTTTCAAAGTCTTTTGAATTTCTTTTAAATTTTTGTTCTGGAAAATCTAGAAGAAATAATGATTTGTTTTTGTTAGAAATATAGCTTGGTCCAATTTGTTATATATTCTAACAAAGTGCAGATTGGATTTAAACCTATTTAAAACATGCCATCAACATTTTAAAATCAATTTTAATAAGGAAAAATTACTAATGATGTTCCAAAAATTATTTTTTTAATTTTTTCAAAAAGATTCAAATTAGCTAGTTTTTCCTCTTCATTTTTTGTTTGATATTTGGAATTTTAAAGAGTCGAAATTAATGATAAACTATGTTTCAAAATTAAATTTTAATTTTTCTTGTGTTTTCTCCTCTTTTAAACCGTTCAATTGAGAATTTTTTTCATCATTTACTCTCTACAAAAAACCTTCCGTAAAAGGAAAAAAAATGTACGACGGAATGACAGACAGAAATACCCATTTTTTTATGTATAGATTTATTTATTAAAGGTAAATTGAACAAATTGGCTATTTCTGGCAATTAAGTGTGTATCAAACTGGCAGCCCTTCGCATTAATCAGTACCCAAGAAGTAGCTCTTGGTTTCAAAAAGGTTGGTGGAGGATGTTTTATGTTACCTCAGTGAAACTACAGTCAAAACTGTAGTTTGGGTATTTGAACTTGTTTCCCCGTGCAACAGAGCCTGGCCCCATCCTGTTTCGCATACACAAGCCTTTTTGGGCCCAGACATAATCTAACCACGGATTCATCCCCGATCAATTTTTCAGGATGTCTTATTTGTGCAGCGGTGATATGGTGGGAAGAGGAGTCGGGGGTGGTCTGAGGAGCCATGTAGGCGGGGTGTATCCAATTTCATGCTGCAAAGCAAATGGCCTTGGAGATCAAGGATTATAGAACTGATTTCTAAGTCGAGCTGCTATTGATTTATTGTGCCCCTGGTGAACGCCACCTTGTTGCATCATGTAAGCTTTTAAATGTTGCCCCCCCACACACGTCGTGCCCCTTGGTCCCAAACAACCGATTTGCGATGCCACAGTAACTGACCTCATAAAAATTGTATTTTCTTTGTCTTTATCTGTCTGTATATTCAACAACATTGCACAGCAAAGTGTGAGTTTTACTTTGTGCTCGACTACACTTGATGTATGTTCTGTTTTTACATTGTATCAGTCAGCACTTATAAATGTTTTTGGAAACCGTTTTAAACCCAAAACTATCCACACTCTAGATCAAATTTGGATCTAGTGTATTGAGACAACTCACGAGTTCAGAAATACATTTTTTTAAATGTTTTTCCTATTTTGTTCATTTTCAATCAATGAATCAATGTTTACTTATATAGCCCTAAATCACTAGTGTCTCAAAGGGCTGCACAAACCACAACACAAACCACTACGACATCCTCGGTAGGCCCACATAAAGGCAAGGAAAACTCACACCCAGTGGGACATCGGTGACAATAATGACTCAGTGGGACGTCGGTGACAATGATGACCATGAGAACCTTGGAGAGGACGAAAGCAATGGATGTCGAGCGGGTCCAACATGATACTGTGAAAGTTCAATCCATAATGGATCCAACACAGCCGCGAGAGTCCAGTCCAAAGCGGATCCAACACAGCAGCGAGAGTCCCGTTCACAGCGGAGCCAGCAGAAAACCACCCCAAGAGGAGGCGGATCAGCAGCGCAGGGATGTCCCAAGCCAATACACAGGCAAGCGGTCCATTCTGGGTCCCGCCTCTGGACGAGCGGTCCATCCTGGGTCCCGACTCTGGACAGCCAGTACGTCATCCATGGCCACCGGATCGGACCGGACCCCCTCCACAAGGGAGAGTGGGACATAAGAGAAAAAGAAAGGAAACGGCAGATCAACTGGTCTGAAAAGGGAGTCTATTTAAAGACTTTTAGTTTAATTTTCTAAGTTTAATTTTGATTTTTTTAAAAACGAGAAAAAAACAACTTATGCCTAAAAGATATCACTGGATCTTTTCTCAAAGAGGACATTCTGTATGTTCTAGATCAGACCTGGGCAAATGAAGGCTCGTAAAGCTTTTCAATCTGGCCCGCCGGACATTCCCAAAGCATTTTTTTTAGATTTATAAGATGGAAACTGTAGCTGCCATTATGATGTGCAGTGATGTATTCAAATGACGCTAAGTCTTGAACAACACAAGGTATTTCAATGGTTGAAATCTGCGCTTTTGCATGACATACTAGTTACTAGGGCTGCGAATCTTCGGGTGTCCCACGATTCGATTCAATATCGATTCTTGGGGTCGCGATTCGATTATATATATCGATTTTTTTCGATTCAGCGCGATTCTCGATTAAAAAACTATTTTTTTCCCAATTTAAAAGAATTCTCTGTTCATTCAATACATAGGATTTCAGCAGGATCTACCCCAGTCTGCTGACATGCTAGCAGAGTAGTAGATTTAAAAAAAAAAAAGGTTTAATAATTGTAAAGGACAATGTTTTATCAACTGATTGCAATAATGTAAATTAGTTTTAACTATTAAACATACCAAAAATACGACTTATTTTACCTTTGTGAAAACATTGGACACAGTGTGTTGTCAAGCTTATGAGATGCGATGCAAGTGTAAGCCACTGCGACACTATTGTTCTTTTTTTTTTTTAGTAAATGTCTAATGATAATGTCAGTCAGGGATTTTTAGTCACTGCTATGCTGAAATTATAACTAAAATTGATACGGTTGTTGACAATATTCATTTTTGTTTCACTACTTTTGGTTTATTCTGTGTCGTGTTTGTGTCTCCTCTCAATTGCTCTGTTTATTGCAGTTCTGAGTGTTGCTGGATCAGGTTTGGTTTTGGAATTGGATTGCATTGTTATGGTATTGCTGTGTAGTGGTTTGTTGGAATGATTAAAAAAAAAAAAATTTAAAATGAGAATCGATTCTGAATCGCACAACGTATTCGATTCGTATTCAAATCAATTTTTTCCCACACATATATATATATATACATATATATATATATATATATATATATATATATATATATATATATATATATATATATATATATATATATATATATATATATTTATGTGTGTGAAAAATCACAAGACTACTTTATCTCTACAGAACTGTTTCATGAGGGGTTCCCTCAATCTCCTGATGATTGACGGAACCCCTCATGAAACAGTTCTGTAGAGATGAAGTAGTCTTGTGATTTTTCCCACACATACATATTGTGCTCTACCACGGTAGAGCGCAATATGGGGCTCGGTTGGTAGAGTGGCCGTGTCAGCAACTTGAGGGTTGCAGGTTCGATTCCCGCTTGTGCCATCCTAGTTACTGCCGTTGTGTCCTTGGGCAAGACACTTTACCCACCTGCTCCCAGTGCCACCCACACTGGTTTAAATGTAACTTAGATATTGGGTTTCACTATGTAAAGCGCTTTGAGTCACTTGAGAAAAGCGCTATATAAATATAACTTGCTTCACTTCACTATTGAGCATTATTCTCTAGAACCATATATATATATATATATATTATTGGGGGAACCCGGTTGCAGCTCACTTGTTACTGATGCGCCACAAGCGAGCATAAATGGACAAAGGAAAGTCTACCTCATGAAATATCAGGTTCAAAGCCATGGAAAGTTGTTCTTTTGACAAGAAAGGGCTTTTTTTCGCTGTGAGCAGAGACACCATCCCTGCAGCAAATAGCTGCTGTGTGTGTCAAAAGAGATGGGGTAGTGCTTCACTTCCGTGTCCAGTTTACAGTTAATGTGCAGTGATGACATAACATTTAGATTGTTACTGTAACTTATTGCGTAGGTAAGACCACATAAAAGCTCAACAGAAATGAAAGACAGTCGCCAGGATGTCGATAGGAGACTTTTTTTCTAACAGCAAACAGTCGATCTGACATTAAAACATGTCAAGCCACTTTCTCAAACAATCCCACACTTTTCTGGCTTCAAAATAAAAGCGCTACGCTATACATCAGGTTTAACTACATTTAGGGTTTTCCCTTAATGTACTGGCTTCAGATTAGCCGCTACACTTAACAAAATAAAGTAATATAATGTATTGTAGCGTCCAGGAGAAAACAAAGTCTTACCTTCTTTTTAGCTTGTATGGCCAATTTAATGCTAACAACTAGCCCAGTTCCAACAAGTATTTCCTCCGCGCTACACTCATAGACACACAACACTTGATAATCCTCCGCCATCAAGGTGTGTTCAATGACCATGGGAAAATTACCATCATAACGCATGAACATACACATTAACACCAACAGATAGTTACAGTACGAATGGTTATACACTATTGAGATATTATGCACTGAAAATTTCGCCCGAAAAATAAGATTTGAATTCTTTTTTTCTTTTTACTGAATGAGACACCCAGAATGAATGAATGAAAATGAAGAATGTAGGATTTATTATTTGCACACTATTGAAAAATGATGCACTGAAAATTTGGCCCGAAAAAATAGATTTGAATTTATTTTTTTTTACTGAATGAATGATAATGAAGAATGTAGGATTTACAATTTTAACTATAGATCATAAAAAACTGAATATTAACATGTCCTGTTTTACTTCTCAGACCACCAAAATCCTCAATCAACATCTTTAACAATCAAGCAAAACGCAACAAAAATACAACAAAAACACAACAAAAACACACCAGGATATAAACGCAAATGGTAAAAATCACGATCTGATATAATATCACTTTTCTGCAGAACTTTGTTGTAAAAACCTGCGTCCGTGTTTTTTTCTGACACCCGCGTTTCAGGCTCCCTGCTCTGCAAACAAAGCCCGCCAACTCTGCTTTGTAACTCATCTGAGCTGCTGTGACATAGATGACGGTAACAACTTTTATATCACTCAAAAGTGCAGATTTCCGGAGTATGAGTCGCACCTGCCGAAAATGCATAATAAAGAAGGGGAAAAAAATATATAAGTCGCACTGGAGTATAAGTCGCATTTTTTGAGGAAATTTATTTGATAAAACCCAGCACCAAGAATAGATATTTGAAAGGCAATTTAAAATAAATAAAGAATATCGGACAACAGGCTGAATAAGTGTACGTTATATGACGCATAAAAAACCAACTGAGAAGGTGCCTGGTATGTTAACGTAACATATTATGGTAAGAGTCATTCAAATAACTATAACATATAGAACATGCTATACGTTTACCAAACAATCCGTCACTCCTAATCGCTAAATCCCATGAAATCTTATACGACTAGTCCCTTACATGAATGAGCTAAATAATATTATGTGATATATTACGGTAATGTGTTACTAATTTCACACATAAGTCGCTCCTGAGTATAAGTCGCACCCCTGGCCAAACTTTAAAAAAAAACTGCCACTTATAGTCCGAAAAATACGGTGTACGGAAATCCGAAAACATCACTGCACATCATAATGGCGTTTACAGTTTTGATGTTAAAGGTCTAACAAAATAATGATTAGGAGACTTCTGGCGGGCCGTAATGTGCCTAGGTCTGATCTAAAAAGGCAATGTTCCTGTGTTACTGAAAGTACTACGGTAATTTTCATACAACAGGCCGGGGAATTAAAAAAAAAAAAAAAAAAACTGGCTTCATCAGACCTCATCAGCTCTCGCACTTATTAGCTGGCAGGATGGTTGCCATTGGTGACAAATGAGAACCGTTTTTAGAATCGGGCTGCTCGCTCAATCACTGAACATTATTGTGATATGTGTTTGCTGTTAAGATTGTCTTAAACTGCTCATTTATTGTCTGCAAAAAGACCAGAGCCCACTCACACTGTCCTTGATCCTTCAATTATGACTCCTAGACAGCCCAGTCTTCAGCATTAGCTAGCAGGGGCTTGGGAAGCTGAAAGATATCGATGTTATGTTGTCAATATCTTTCCTCTCCCACATTACCACTCTGTGTTTCCCCACGGGTCAGGACACGTGGACCGAGCATGGCTCTCCCACATTGATTGGGATCCATTAATGCCGACTGAGAAAAACCAAGCCTTTCATTACATCTGAGTTTAGGCAGACTCAAAATAGCATTTAAACCCTTTCTTATGAGGGAAAACAATATAAGTAGTGCAGCAGGAAAGTGCACGGGAAGTAGAGATGTGCGGATAGGCAATTATATCATCCGCAACCGCATGACTAAAGTAGTCATCCACCCGCCATACACCCGAACCAACATTTTATTAGAACCGCAACCGTCCACCACCCGCCCGTTGTTATATATCCGGAGTCGGTGACCTTTACCAATAAAAGAGCTAGTTTGATCCATGTCTCAAAGTAAAGAAGGTAATGGGAGCCGCCAACGTTCTCGCAAATATCCGATGGTGATCATTCAGATAACAAGAATGACGACGTGCTGTGAAGCCATTGCCTTTGACACCTTCAACAAAATGAATGAACCGTTTGCCAGTCCAGCAACATTCTGTATGCAGCTTCCGTAGATACACGTACAAGATTGAAGGGCATACTGGGTGATACAGAGTACACTAATGGTTGTGATATAAACAATTTTAACTCTCTTACTAATATGCGCCACGCTGTGAAGCCACACTAAACAAAAATGACAAACACATTTCGAGACAACATCCTCACAGTAACACAACAAATACCCAGAATCCTTTGCTGTGCAGAAAAGCAAAAATCATCCACAATTAGGGACAGCTGCGTCAATCAGGAAATGTGAGGAAAAACAGCTCACACCTGAGAGAAAAATAAAAGCACTAGACAGAAACTAACGTGAAATACAGGAAACTGTTCCTAAAATCCCAACTTTCGTGTAAGATCATGACAATAGTGGTCTGCAGTGTCCTTTTCTCTTTCAAGAGGATTGTGGTGCACTGCCACTAAAGCTGATATTAATGATACTGATATTTACTGAGTGTTTGTATTGTTTTCTAGAACGGTAAAGGATGGACCTCATGCATTTGTGTAAGTTCATTTAAATTTGATGGAATAGCGAAGGCTCGGTTTTGTGCATTCTCGCTATCAGGTGTGAATATGCAGCTACTGCACAGGATCATAATGAGCTTAACGGTAGTTTGTAATGTTAATATTGCCTTCTACAAAACCCAAAACCAGTGAAGTTGGCATATTTTGTTAATTGTAAATAAAAACAGAATACAATAAATTGCAAATCTTTTTCAACATATATTCAATTGAATAGACTGCAAAGACAAGATATTTAACGTTCGAACTGGAAACTTAATTTTTTGCAAATATTAGCTCATTTGGAATTTGATGCCTGCACCATGTTCCAAGAAAGCTGTCGCAAGTGGCAAGAAAGAATGAGAAAGTTGAAGAATGCTCATCAAACACTTATTTGGAACATCCCACAGGCGAACAGGCTAATTGGGAACAGGTGGGTGCCATGATTGGGTATAAAAGCAGCTTCCATGAAATGCCCAGTCATTCACAAACTTGGATGGGGCGAGGGTCACCACTTTGTGAACAAATGCATGAGCACAGTTTAAGAACAATATTTCTCAACGAGCTATTGCAAAAAATGTTGTGATTTCACCATCTATGGTCCGCAATATCTTCAAAAGATCCAGAGAATCTGGAGAAATCACAACACGTAAGCTACGATATTATGAACCTTCGATCCCTCAGGTGGTACTGCATCAAAAAGCGACATCAGTGTGTAAAGGATACCACAAGTGGTTCAGGAACACTTCATAAAACCACTGTCAGTAACTACAGTTGGTCGCTACATCTGTAAGTGCAAGGCATGGGTTACTTGCACTTATGTGAAGGCACTATTAATGCTGAAAGGTACATACAGGTTTTGGAGTAGCATATGGTGCCATCCAATCAACGTTATCATGGACGCCCCTGCTTATTTCAGCCAAGCCACGTGTTACAACAGCGTGGATCATAGTAAAAGATAGATGGATAGATAGATAGTACTTTATTGATTCCTTCAGGAGAGTGCGGGTACTAGTCCAGACCTATCTCCCATTGAAAATGTGTTACATTATTAAGCGTATAATACCACAATAGAAACCTCGGACTGTTGAACAACTTAAGCTGCAAATCAAGCAAGATTGGGAAAGAATTCCACTTGAAAAGCTTAAAAAATTGGTCTCCTTATGTCTCAAACGTTTACTGAGTGTTGTTTAAAGGAAAGGCCATGTAACACAGTGGTAAAAAAAATATTTTTTGCACTGTGTTGCTGCCATTAAATTCTTAGTTAATCATTATTTGCCCCCCAAAAAATGTGTTTCTCAGTTGGAACATTAAATATCTTGTCTTTGCAGTCCATTCAATTGAATATAATTTGAAAAGGATTTGCAAATCATTGTAGTCTGTTTTTATTTACAAATTACACAACAAGCCAACTTCACTGGTTTTGGGTTTTGTACAATATTGGTTAGTTTTCCTATAGGCGCCAGCGCCCCCCGCGACCCCGTAAGGGACAAGCGGTAGAAAATGGATGGATGGATGGTTAGTTCTCTTTGAAGTGTGTGTTGCGATCTGCTGCTCAGATCTTCACGTGTTTGTTTTTTCATTCTCAGTCTGACCCGTTTATTTCCTGTTTTTGTCCATCACTATGGTTACACATCAGTCCACCTGTTAGTCTCGCCCCGCACACCTGCTACTAATTTTCACCCTCCTATTTAAGCTCACCTTTTCTGTTTACTCATTCTCGGATCCTAATTTGCCCACGCGCATCAGTGACGACTCTCATCATTCGTATGTATTTTCTCGCTAGCTCTCACGCCAAGCCACTTTATTGTCTAGCTTTCATGCTAAATGTTTTGTTTACTCTTTTGTGTCCTCGTACCAAGTTCTAGTTTTCCTTGTTTTATCCTAGCTTTCACGCTAGCGTCTTTTGTTTACTTTTTCTCTTTACACCAGTATTTTTGTTCATAGACTTTTGTTATTAAATACCCTTTATCTTACCTATGCTGTGTTCTGCTTCGACGCATCCACGGGAAAACCACACCGGCATTACAATGCCGAAGAAGAGTCATCACAGTAGGATCCGAGCATCAAGTTGTTTTTCCGCGTCGAAACCACGGGAGGAACCCTTCGACTTAGGGTTGTGGTTGGAGCTCGTGGCTTGGGAGCAGGAAAGACTCGACTGTGGGCCTGAAGTCTCCTCCGAAGCCGTTCGCGCTGCCCCGAAGAAGCGGGGGGTCCAGTGGAGAGGTCCCCCGCGCGGCAGTAATGTTCCAGCACCACTTATTCCTCCCCATGGACACAGCAAGTTTCACCCCGTCCAGGATTCACCCGTCATTACCGGTAATCCTGCTTGTTTTTTTTCAAATCATTCCTTAAGCTGCCATGACACTTTTTCTGACACAAGCAATGACGTCATTTGGGGAACGCCCACCGGTGACGCAACACCGGCCTCTGTTGATGACATTTTTTCAGAAGATTTTTTTATTGTGGACGATATATCTCAGCCATTTTCCAAAAACTTGGACAGTAATAATACTTTCACACAGTATCAGGACATTTATATTGATTCTAGTCACCCTCAGGATATTGTTAATTGTCAAGATCAGCCTCCCATTACTTTGGCCCCGCCCACATCTCAGCCTATTTCACGTCCTACCCCCACGTCACCTGATTTTGAAACTGACCTAGAAAAATATAGTCCTGCCTGGATGGACGAGTGGTACAGGAGAGTTTTGATTGAACTGGAGCTGGAGGAGAAATTTCTTGCTGCTCAGAACAATCCTCTCCTCATACAGACTAATGGGGTGGAGTCTGCCCTCCTCCAAACCTCCCACCGCCCGCCCTTACGGTCAGCCTCTGTCCAACGGGGCCCCGTCTGGAATCCGGGTCTTGAGGGGAGGGCCAGTATTACTACTAAGCCTCCTAGACCTCCACCACCGGTGTTTACCCCTGTTAAACCTGTTAAGCCACTACGGCCTCCTAGACCTCCTCCACCGGTGTTCTCCCCGGTCAAGTCACGCCCTCTTAGACCTCCTCCACCTGTGTTCCGTCCGTGCCCTAGTTCTAGTTTTAGTCACAGTCTCTCTCAGAGTTCGAGTCCCAGCCTTCTTCGTAGCCCATGCTCTAGTCCTACTCGTAGACCGACTTGTAGACTGAGTCGTAGTCCAAGTCCTGGTCCGAGTTTCCGTTCTGATTCTAGTTGTAGTCCTAGTCTTTCTCGTAGTCGTCGTAGTCCTAGTTCCAATCGTAGACTGATCCGTAGTCCGAGTCCTGTTTCGAGTCCGGTCCCGAGTCTTGTTTCTTGCCTTTGTAATATTAGTACTGATTCCCCTCGTGGTCTTAGTCCGAACCCTAGTCCTTACCCAAGTTCTTGTCCGAGCCCCAGTGTTACTGTAAGTCCTAGTCTTTGTCCTAGTCCTTGCCCGAGCACCAGTTTGATTGTTAGTCCCAGTCCTTGCCCAAGCCCTAGTTTGACCGTTTGTCCTAGTTCTTGCCCAAGCCCTGGTATGACTGTAAGTCCTGGTCGTTGCCCAAGCCCTTCTCAAAGCACTAGTGTGATTGTAAGTCCTGGTCCTCTCTCAAGTCCTTGCCCGAGTCCTAGTGTTTGTCTTATCACTCATCATAGTCCTAGTCCTGCTCACAGCCAGTCCCCTAGTTCTCCTCGGCAGACCCCTGTGCCTGCTCCTCGGCTGAAGCCGACTCCTGCTCCTCGGCTGAAGCCGACTCCTGCTCCTCGGCTGAAGCCGACTCCTGCTCCTCGGCTGAAGCCGACACCTGCTCCTCGGCTGAAGCCGACACCTGCTCCTCGGCTGAAGCCGACACCTGCTCCTCGGCTGAAGCCGACACCTGCTCCTCGGCTGAAGCCGACACCTGCTCCTCGGCTGAAGCCGACACCTGCTCCTCGGCTGAAGCCGACACCTGCTCCTCGGCTGAAGCCGACACCTGCTCCCAGTCTGGTTCTCACACCAGCACATGACTCTCGCCTGGTTTTCACACCAGAAAATGTTTCTAGCCTTGTTCTCACGCCAGTTTCAGACTCTAAACTGGTTCTCACGCCAGCACAAACTCCAAGGCTGGAGCCCACTCTAGCACCAGTTCCTAAGCTGGAGCCCACTCCGGTACCAGCACCACGACAGGTACCGGTGCCAGCTCCGTGCCGCCAAGCACCGGTGCCAGCTCCGCGCCGCCAAGCACCGCCGACGACGGGGCTGGAGCCCACACCAGCGCCGACGACGGGGCTGGAGCCCACACCAGCGTCGACGACGGGGCTGGAGCCCACACCAGCGTCGACGACGGGGCTGGGGCCCACACCAGCGTCGACGACGGGGCTGGGGCCCACACCAGCGTCGACGACGGGGCTGGGGCCCACACCAGCGTCGACGACGGGGCTGGGGCCCACACCAGCGTCGACGACGGGGCTGGGGCCCACACCAGCGTCGACGACGGGGCTGGGGCCCACACCAGCGTCGACGACGGGGCTGGGGCCCACACCAGCGTCGACGACGGGGCTGGGGCCCACACCAGCGTCGACGACGGGGCTGGGGCCCACACCAGCGTCGACGACGGGGCTGGAGCCCACACCAGCGTCGACGACGGGGCTGGAGCCCACACCAGCGTCGACGACGGGGCTGGAACCCACACCAGCGTCGACGACGGGGCTGGAACCCACACCAGCACCACCGACGACTACGCCTGCATTCACGTCGATGACGACTCCTGCGGCTCCCAGGCCGCCTCCGACGACTCCTGCGGCTCCCAGGCCGCCTCCGACGACTCCTGCGGCTCCCAGGCCGCCTCCGACGACTCCTGCGGCTCCCAGGCCGCCTCCGACGACTCCTGCGGCTCCCAGGCCGCCTCCGACGCCTTCTTCGGCTGCAGCACCCGCATCATCCTCGCCAGCTGCACTCGGGCCTGCTTTGGCTGCAGTCCCCGCACCCTCGTCTGCTGCTTCCAAGCCTGCTGGGATTTCGGTGCTGAGGCGTCGTCCACCACGTCGACCACGGGCGTGGCCTCTGCGAGGTCATCCTCCTCGCCAGATACTCCCTCCTCCATGTCGGCCACGGATGTGGCCGTGCCCGGGTCGTCCGCCTCGCCGGGCACCTCATCCTGCGAGGCGGCCACTAATGTGGCCTTTTCGAGGTCGCCCGCCAAAACTTTTTCGGCAGCAGCGTTCCACCCGCCGCCGCCACATGATGTGTCCTCGGTGGATTCGGGGACATGCGATCTTGCGACCCTCCACCGTGGACTCCCTCCGCCCTCCCTTCGTTTGTGAACTTTCTGGTTTTGGGGAGGGGGTTCAAGTTTTGTTTGTTTTTTAAGACATCTGGTATCTGTCTTTTGTTGGGGGGGAATACTGTTGCGATCTGCTGCTCAGATCTTCACGTGTTTGTTTTTTCATTCTCAGTCTGACCCGTTTATTTCCTGTTTTTGTCCATCACTATGGTTACACATCAGTCCACCTGTTAGTCTCGCCCCGCACACCTGCTACTAATTTTCACCCTCCTATTTAAGCTCACCTTTTCTGTTTACTCATTCTCGGATCCTAATTTGCCCACGCGCATCAGTGACGACTCTCATCATTCGTATGTATTTTCTCGCTAGCTCTCACGCCAAGCCACTTTATTGTCTAGCTTTCATGCTAAATGTTTTGTTTACTCTTTTGTGTCCTCGTACCAAGTTCTAGTTTTCCTTGTTTTATCCTAGCTTTCACGCTAGCGTCTTTTGTTTACTTTTTCTCTTTACACCAGTATTTTTGTTCATAGACTTTTGTTATTAAATACCCTTTATCTTACCTATGCTGTGTTCTGCTTCGACGCATCCACGGGAAAACCACACCGGCATTACAATGCCGAAGAAGAGTCATCACAGTGTGTGTATTACTGGATTGACCCCAGTGAGTTGTGTGGTCCTCTGTTGCCCTCTGTATTTTAAAATGTTCATTTCTATTTACTGTTTTAATTTGTTTCCCCCTTAAAATCGTTTTTAATCATATTTTTTTTTATATTGATTTATATTGGTTTTATATGTATTTATCTATTCTTATTTATTTTTATTTTTTGTTTTTATTCAGTCATTGGTGGAGCTCAGGGTAGTATTTGAATGTTGTTTTTAATATTGTTGTGCAACACTTTGGACACATTTTGTTGTTTGAATGTGCTATATAAATGAAGTGGATTGGATTGGATTGAACATCGGTAGACAGAGAACAGGAATATGAGTGTCGATGCAAGTGTGTGATAGCGTCAGCATCAGTGTCACCCTCAGGGATAAGATAAGTCAGAGTAGGCATGAACCCATCACGCCACACCTCCTTGTCTGACCCGCTTGCTTGCAAAGTCCATGCAGTCCTTGGCCCCACGTCTCCTTGTGCTGCACATGCCAGGGTCATACTGCCCTCTCTCCCGCGGCAGCCTTGTGGCCACAATGTGGATTTTGCTGCGTGGATTGTCCTTGCATCAAGAGTGTGATAAATGGTCATGGCAGCCGGCTCCTAGTTCTGCTTGGGTTGTTTTGGGATTGTTCTCAGCAGCACAAAGATCAGGTCGTGGCAAATTCATGAGAAGTGGGCAAACTTGACTAAATCCAGGGCTATTACAGCCTCCTTGTTTGGTCCCTCTCACAAAGCCCACTGTGCCATTACTCACAAAAAATTTGTCAGAGAACTTTGAAATCCCTTGCACCCATCTGTACACTGCAAAAACTGAAATGTAAGTAATATTAAATATCTCAAATAAGGCGGATATTTGCATATTTTCTGTCTGATAGGACAGTCATCCCCAACCACCGGGCCGCAGAAGAATTTTTCATTATTTTTTATTTAAAAAAAATAAATAAATAAAAAATAAAAACTTTTTTTTTTTTTTTATTAAATCAAAATAAAAAACACAATATACACTTACAATTAGTGCACCAACCACAAAAACCTCCCTTTTTCATGACAAAAACTTCATTTTTTCATGACAAAGGAAAAAATTTAAAATAAAAATAAAGGATCCCCCCCCCGGGCCGCGGGACAAATTATTAAGCGTTGACCGGTCCGCGGATACAAAAAGGTTGGGGACCACTGTGATAGGATACTTCTTCTCACTAAGCAGGTTTTATGTTAGACTGTTTTACTTGTTTTAAAGGGTGTCCAGGGTGTACCCTGCCTTCCGGCCGATTGTAGCTGAGATAGGCGCCAGCGCCCCCCGCGACCCCGAAAGGGAATAAGCGGTAGAAAATGGATGGATGGATGGATGGAAAGGGGAACATTATCACAATTTCAGAAGGGTTAAAACCAATTAAAAATCAGTTCCCAGTGGCTTATTTTATTTTTCGAAGTTTTTTTTTAAATTTTACCCATCACGCAGTATCCCGAAAAAAATGCTTCAAAGTACCTGATTTTCACCATCGCTATATCCACCCCTCTATTGTCCTGTGACGTCACTGCGTGACGCCAATACAAACAAACATAGCGGGTAGAACAGAATGGTATAGCGACATCAGCTCGGATTCAGACTCGGATTTCAGCGGCTTAAGCGATTCAACAGATTACGCATGTTTTGAAACGGATGGTTGGAGTTTGGAGGCAGATAGCGAAAATGAAATTGAAGAAGAAACTGAAGCTATTGAGCCATATCCCGACAGACAACGGCAACAAGGACGAATTCGGCGATCGCCTTCTAACCAACGATTGCATCTTTTGACAACTGGTTCAACTTGAATCCGTCGATTTGTATGTGTTTGTTTGGCATTAAATGTGGGTGGAGGGAAAGGCTGGATACAAATATAGCTACAATTGAGGCATAATGATGTGATATGTACATACAGCTAGCCTAAATAGCATGTTAGCATCGATTAGCTTGCAGTCATGCCGTGCGCAAATATGTCTGATTAGCACATAAGTCAATAACATCAACAAAACTCACCTTTTTGATTTCGTTGACATTATCGTTGGAAATGCATCTGCTTTGAGTGTCGCAGGATATCCACACATCTCTGTCGTAGCATCGCTATCGTCGGTAGTGATGCTACGACAGAACAGAACAAACGAGGGACTTTCGCATCTTTTGACCACTGGTGCAACTTGAATCCGTTGATTGGTATGTGTTTGTTTGGCATTAAATGTGGGTGGAGGGAAAAGCTGGATGCAAATATAGCTACAAATGAGAAATAATGATGTAATATGTACATACAGCTAGCCTAAATAGCATGTTAGCATCGATTAGCTTGCAGTCATGCCGTGCGCGAATGTCTGATTAGCACATAAGTCAATAACATCAACAAAACTCACCTTTTTGATTTCATCGACGTTATCGTTGGAAATGCATCTGCTTTGAGTGTCGCAGGATATCCACACATCTCTGTCGTAGCATCGCTATCGTCGGCAGTGATGCTACGACAGAACAGAACAAATGAGGGACTTTTGCATCTTTTGACCACTGGTGCAACTTGAATCCGTTGATTGGTATATGTTTGTTTGGCATTAAATGTGGGTGGAGGGAAAGGCTGGATGCAAATATAGCTGCACATGAGGCATAATGATGCAATATTTATATACAGCTAGCCTAAATAGCATGTTAGCATCGGTTAGCTTGCAGTCATGCTGTGCGCAAATATGTCTGATTAGCACATAAGTCAATAACATCAACAAAACTCATCTTTTTGATTTTGTTGACTATCGTTGGAAATGCATCTGCTTTGAGTGTCGCAGGATATCCACACATCTCTGTCGTAGCATCGCTATCGTCGGTAGAGATGCTACGACAGAACAGAACAAACGAGGGACTTTCGCATCTTTCGACCATTGGTGCAACTTGACTCTGTCGATTTGTATGTGTTTGTTTGGCATTAAATGTGGGTGGAGGGAAAGGCTGGATGCAAATATAGCTACAAATGAGGCGTAATGATGCGATATGTACATACAGCTAGACTAAATAGCATGTTAGCATCGATTAACTTGCAGTCATGCCGTGCGTAAATATATCTGATTAGCACATAAGTCAATAACATCAACAAAATTCACCTTTTTGATTTCGTTGACTTTATCGTTGGAAATGCATCTGCCTTGAGTGTCGCAGGATATCCGCACATCGCTGTCGTAGCATCGCTATCGTCGGTAGTGATGCTATGACAGCACAGACCAAACGAGGGACTTTCGCATCTTTTGACCACTGGTGCAACTTGAATCCGTCGATTGGTATGTGTTTGCTTGGCATTAAATGTGGGTGGAGGGAAAGGCTGGATGCAAATATAGCTACAAATGAGGCATAATGATGCAATA